>NW_027466122.1:712500-902500 GCF_046127955.1 Nelusetta ayraudi | reverse complement strand
GAAAAGAGAACAGTTATATGTCCAGACAGAACTGTCAGGGGAAATCACCTCGCAAAGAGGTGGAGCAGGCAGCACCTGCAGCATGGGCTCACCTCACACAGACACACACACACACACACACACACACACACACACACACACACACACACACACACACACACCTTATTCCCCTAACACTAATACCATACTTCTCGCTCTCTTCCTTCTCCGGTACCTCCAGATGTGACTCGGAGAACCGTTACCTTGGCAACCCTCTCCGTGGAACATGTTACTGTAAGTATCCTGCTCCTCCCACCTCTGCTACACCCGAGTCTCTGTGACACAACACTTATGTAGGCAGCGGGACCTTTGTTTTGTTCCTTGGTAACACAGTTGGTACCAAAGGTAAAAAAAAAAATATATATATATATATATATAATGTATAACATAACAAAAAAAAGTTAGAGAGGCGCAGTTTCAAAGTCAATGCAATCAGAAAATCAAAATATACACACCAACGCAACTTGCATGCAAATATGGACTGATTTCCGGTTGCAGTCGGATTCCTTCTGAAAAGCAGACAAATTCTGTCTCTTTGCTTTGCAAGACTTTGTTTTTCCTGCTCCTACATGCTCGCTTGGTTCGCTCCGACTTGCCTCGTTTGCAGCAAATTGCTGTTTTTTTTCCCTCCAAAGGGCAGATAAAGGAGGAGAGCTGCACTCGGAGCAGATGTTGTGTGGCACACAAGCCCGTGCTCTCCCTTTTTCCAAACACGCAGCCACGCACGCAGGCACGCAGGCAGGCACGCACACACACTCGTACGGATTGCCGTCATCAGTCTGAACATTACAACACTCTGCTGCAGTGTGGAGTTCAAGTCCTGTCAATGTCAATAGCTGTGCGGCGTAAGTGAGGCTGTCGTGTGGACGAGAGAAGCTCTGACGGATCCAGCAATCAGACGGAGTCACGGGCGAGGTCGCTGCGGTCGGCTCACAAAATGCTTCTGATCACCAGAAGATAACATTTACATTGGGGAATGTGCCTCTGAAGAGGTCTGAGGGCCGACATTAACACAGGCTCACCTTTATTTATTTATGTTTTTTTTTTTTTTCCTCAAACGCAAAACACGTTTAGCTCTCAGACAATATTTCCAGATAGAGCAGCAGCAAGTTTTAACAGAGTTGTTGTCATGCGATCTAACCATCCGTTGGAAGCGCATCCGCCTCTTTCCCCTCACAGGACAGTGATAAAAATGTTTCAGATTAGAGCCTTTAAAAGAGGGAGTCTATCGGATTTGGGCTTGAAATCTCAACCCTGCAGCTGTTTTTGCAGGTTTTTGGTGCGATCCTCCTGCAGAGGATTCCAGACTGAGGTCGCGGAGCACTAGGTGGCACCAACGCAGTGCTATTTGTGCAATAAAGAGCGCCGGGCAACGGCGGTGTACTGTACGTACAGTCGCAGGTGGACGCACCCAGAGACGGGATTTTAATGGCTGTGGGAGTGTCGAGGTGCAGAATCCCTCCGTGTCTCGGCGTCTGCGGCTCAAACTGCGTGTTTGACTGCGTGAGGGGACATTATCTGCTGGGCTGTGTTGTTTGAGCAGCGGCGGATGGGGCATACGCATGAACACACAACGCTCTTCTCACACACAGGCACGCACACGCACACACACACACTAACATGCATGAATCACAGATTTAAAAGCCATTGATTTCCCGGCTCTCTGAGGAAAGCAGCCGTTATAATGGCTGAGGTCAATATTAGCCTTTAATGTCGCGGGAAGGAAAGTGCTGATAAAAAAACCCCCAAAACAAACGCTTTTATCTCCGCCATATGAAATATCAGACGCGTGTTGTCTGAGAGGAAGCTCCGCTAGAGACACTTCCTGTTTTCTATCCCAGCTGAAAGGAAGCTGACGGGTTATGGATGAGTTGATTGGAAGCTCTTTCCATTGTTGAAAAAGCTGCAAAATTGCCCAGGTGCGTTTTCACCCACTGAAGCCACTTTGTGTTAAAGCAGCGAGCGATGTGAACGATGTGTGCCAGCCCTCGTATTGGCTGACGTGTTTAGACAAAGTCCACCTGAACTCTCAGCAGACTTAACTTAACTCGACTTTGGTCTTTGGATGAAGCGATGACGCTCACCAGAGGTCTCAACCCACCCCGGCGATAAGAGTAAACACAGCTGGTAATTGCCGAGACAGTCCGTACGTACGGAGGTCAGGCTGGATTTATTCAACCGTCTGAGAGTCGCAGGGAAAAAAAAGAAATAAAAAAAATTTGGACGGAACAAAAGCAGCCGGCGATGGAGGTTAAGCGGCCGCCTCCATCTCCTCGAAGGTGAAGAGGAAGCAATCACTTAAAGCAAACAAGCACTCGAGGTGGAGCGGCTCCAATGTCATAACAAAGCACAAGCCCACTTTTGACCCGATCTGCTCCGAATCAGACGAGGCCTTGAGTCGTCTGTCCATCGTCTGTCCGTCCACTTTGCTTTTTCTCATATCCCAGCCGTCAGCAGAGCCCTTCAAAGCTCCAAGTATCATAGTAATCACAGCGCCTCCTGCTCCACGTTCAGCCCCTTAGTCTGACATTCACAAGTCAGGAATCTAGGCTTTGCAGAAACACTGTTATTACAGATGAACACAAACACTGATATTGGTGTTTGTTTGATTTTTTTTTTTTTTTCAGTCTGCCATTCAAGGTCTTGTTTGCAAACTCACTCTCAAGTATGATTATTATTATTTTTTGCCACTGCGAAGGTTAATGTGTGTTAACATATTCTTCCACAGCCAAAAACATTATTTTGGTTCAAAACGCTCAAGCCAGTTTTTGCAGATTAGTAGCAGATTTTTTTTTTTTTAAAGCACCAGTTCCATAGGAAGCTCCGCCTCCAAAGGGAGACGGACCCAATTTTATGTTGTTCTTGCATTTTTAATTGTCTCATTACAAGTTTATATTCTTATTTATCAAAGAGAAGAAAAAACATACATGCACGTCACCGTTAAAAAAAAAAAAAAAAATCTTCTCTCTGAATGTCTGGCTGAGCTCCACACAGCCCGTGCTGTTCAGCCTGAAGATGTCATTGGCTGGTCTACTGGTATAGAATCCAATGAAAGCGCTGCGCGGCTCCAGTCGCCGCCGTCGCTGCTGCAGAGAGAAAAAAAAAAAAAAAAAGCACAATAAAGTCGTGTCAGACACAAAAGGACGCAGACATTAAATGGGAGCGAAACGAGCGGGAGTCCCGGCACGCTTGCTACGCTCGCCACGCTCGCGGTTCACTTAGCGCTGTCACACTCAACCACCAGTCGATTGATGAGCAGCAGCGTCGGCCCTTTAATGACTTGGCCTGCAGTCAGGCCGGCGTTTACGAGGCGGCCATCAGCGGAACAATGCTTTAATGAAGCGCTGTCATATCCCATCACACCGACCCAGGAGTTGGGAGTGGGAAGGGGCTGGAGTTGGTGTGGGGTGGGGACTAATTAGGGACGGTCACCCGCCGTCCCACCACTCCCACTGGGGGGAAACACCAGCCGCCGCTGCGCGGGTCGGCGCCGCTCGCCCACCCCGAGGGCGACTGGGAGACTCAGCAGAGTCGCCGTCGCAATTAAAACGACAATTAGCCACACATGGGGAAGAATTGGGTCCCGACGATAATGCCGTCCTCGATCTGAATGGAGGAGAGGGAAGAGAGAGGAGACGCTCCATTTGTCCGATCTCCAATTCATCCCTGGGCATGACAACGTTTTTTTCTGATCTCCAAAACAAATAGAAAGAAAAATGTGAAGCGGGCGAGCTGCAATGCTGCTGCTGCTGCAGCTGCTGCTGCTGCTGCTGGAAGTTGTGCGGCAGCAATCAGCGCTGCGGCCGTCCTGGCCTGAGGCCGCTGATTAGACTACGATCTGGCGTCAGTCCAGGACGCCTCCATATTTGCTGACAGGCCGTCCGTCTGGACGCCCATCCAGCTCCGAGTAATTGGTCCTCTCAGGCCAATTTTTTTTTTCTCCCCGCACTCCTTTCTTTTTTCCTTTCTTTTCAATTTTAACCCTGACAGACTATCAAACAGGAGCGACTTGAGATTGGTTTCGGCCAGCCTCGCAGTGTTCGGGGGACGTCGTCGCCCGTCTCAAAACACAGCTGAGAAATGATAATAGACAGAGAGGTCTAGGTTTTAATCAGAGCAAGACTCGAAGATTACATCATTTATTAGTCAACATTGCAGCCGAGGAATGTGAATAGAGAAAAAAAATAAACTTTAAATCCCGAGGTGAAATGGGATATGATGCAATTTGTGTGCTGATGATGTCATGGATGCAAAGCAGATCTCAGTGTGAAATGGATTTTGCTCAAACTTCAGGGAGGACCCACCCACACACACACACACACACACACACACACACACACACACACACACACACACACACACGCACACACAGGAGCATAGACACATATTCTTGCAGGCGGTGATTCTTCTGCACCTGCATCAAACATCAAACATTTTCGACATCTGCAGACCGCGGCCCTGCACCTGCTGGCCGAGGGGGAGAGGGGCGGGGGGGCGGGGGGGGGGGGGGGGGGGGGTCCGGCAGATAAATAACTCCTGATTGCAGCATACAGGTCATTTTAGCCCAGAGTGGGACAGCTGGAAGACGAATGTGGCCATAATGCAGAAGCAATTTCTGAAACTGAAGCTGAGCTGGACTCAGAGCACACCATGAGGGAAGTGCACAACTCACAGCCGACTGCAGGGGGCGCTGCAGGGCTCACATACATGTCCAAGAGTGGCCGGACTGAACAGTTTACACCAGTCATCGGTGAACAGAATGAGGAGGTTATCAAAGATTACGTCACTGATTGTGGTAACATCATCAGTGCTTATAAGTTATTTACAGTTATTTTGATAACATTACTATTGACTCCACTACAGTTTGACGAAAGAGTTAAAATACCAATAAAGTACCACTACAACAACACAACCACAGTCAGTCCTGAGATTAAACACAGTATGTTTGTGCTGTACTCAGCAGCTCCTTCTGTTTGTCTTTGACCCCCACAACAATTTAACTGGAACGGGACTTTTTGTTCGATTCCATTTCATGATTATAGCTTTGACTCTTTCACACATTCCCACTTATGCGTATTTGCCGTGAACCCAACGTGTGAATACGTGTCAACATTTTGCGCATCGCATGCACCACGCCGGCCTTTGACTCGGCTCAGACTCAGCAAACAGTCTCCACATGCGACTCAGCTGATTGTGGACCTGGCGGCCGCCTGCCCTTTAGATCAATGTGTTCTTAAAGAACAGTGAGATTCTTTCAAATGGGGGTCACCTGACCTCATGCATACATTACCCCCCAGCTCGTCCCGACCTCCATTTAGGCCTGACAGCCAGGTCTGCGGTGTCCTTGTGTTGACTAACTGGACTCTGCTCAGCCAGAGTGAACCTGGGGTGAATGCCGCTTCCAACAGTGGCTCTTCTAAGAATCTGTTTATTCTCCTCCCCCCGAGCCAAGCTCTTGATTTTTTTGGCCACAGTTGTGGCATCTTTAACCACAATAATTCTAGCTCCTTCCAAAACCCAGTCCCACTGCTCATTTTTTACTCCTCGGCTCCTGGCCACAAGAGGTCACTAGAGGCATCGGCTAAAAAGTTTACATAAATGTAAGTTAAAAACAAGATTACTTTTTTGGCATGGGGATATTATCATGGCTAACCTTACTTTCCAGACTCGCTATTGAAGCTGCTGAAGGTTGACTTAGGTGAAGCCCTGCACTGAGCTGCCAAGGTGTTGGTGGACGCAATAAAGTGTTAACGAGCAGTAAATGAAACCTTCACTCCAACTTCAAGCCGGCCCACATTGTCAGTGAGCTCACGCCCAGTTGGAAGCAGACTGGATATCATATTGTGCCCATGTGCCGCCATCATCGGCGTTGTGTTTGCTATACGGCGAATCATCTCACTTATTATGGTAATGGGATCGCTCATGCGCAAACGCTAGGAAAATTGACACGGACTATTTCTATTAGGCTCCTCTGGGGGATTGTTTGGAGCCGCGGTCATACCTGGATGCCGTTTATCCGCAGCGAGACTCGGCACCGGTAATTGAGATTTTCCAGAGTGATACTGTTGTCGGATTTCTCCGATGGGATTTATAATTTGCCTACCAGGAGCCCAACTTTTAGCAACACGGCGGCTGCATACTCTCTCTTTGCTTTAAAATGATAAACCCATTGTAAACACACGGCGGAGGGATTGGGTTGAAAATGTAAACAAACAGGGTAACACACCTTTTATAACGCAACACACAACACTGAAGACACGGCTAAAGAAGTACAATATGCACTGGATGCACTGGGGAGTAAACACAAGAATTCAGACACAGACAAATCCCAGATCCACGGAAAAACAGCAGCGGCACAAACCCAAATACTGTGAAGTTGTCCAAAGGCCCTGGTGGGATAAACAAGTGAGCAGCGGTAGTGCACGTCTGCCTGGGAGGAGGAGGGGGAAGAAGAGTAGGAGGAGGAAGAGGAGGAGGAGGAGGAGGAAGAGGGGGAAGAGGGGGATGCTGAGTCTTTGATGTGACGATACTGTAACTGCCGCTCCGGCTAACTCGCCGTGAAGGCTGAACAAAACAGGAAACAAGAGTGTTTGTCAAACATAATTTGCTTTCGTCTCGGTGACGCCCCGGGTTGTTACGGCAGCAGCTGGGAGGAAGCTGATGACTGCACATCCCGCTCTTTCTCTGGGCCCTTCCTTCCATGCTTGGTGTGTTTGAGTCAAGAGTTGTCTTTTTTCTTTTTCTTTCTATCTTTTCTTTCCGTCTTGAGCGCTGGCGCTGGAATTTAAAGATGCTGAGACAATGTCTCCGCCGTCGGCCAGCGCTCGGTGACGGACGGCCACAGATTAGCTGTTCCACACTGGCACGTCCCTTCATTCGTTCCCTCTGCAGGATTCGGACCATTTGTTGGAGACTCTCAACTGAGAATGTTGGCATCTCCAACACCGCATTGGATGCATTGATGAAGGTCCCATTCTTTGGAAAAATCCACTTTAGCAATGTTTTCCAACAATAATCCCTCTCATAAACTCTGCAAGAACCAGAAAAGTCTGTCATTTGCTTCTTCTGCTTGCTGAAGCACCGAGTTTAGAAATTGTCCCTTTGTGGTGTCATAGAGGCCGCTGATACTTCTCCCAGGTTGGTAACCACGCCCGCAGCCAGGTGTTGCATCCACTTTTGACCCCTTGTTGGAATGAAGGTCCAAGAAAGCTTCGGTTTTAGGTGGAGACTGTAAACAGAGGGCAAAATACGCTGCTACCTGGACAGTGTTTGCATAATTCATCACATGTGGTGAATACTAAGACACAAGATAATATTTTTAAGCCTTTTAGGCCTTTTTAAAAGTTTTTAAGAGTCTTTTCTGGATAATTTTGAGCTTATCGTTAAACAGCTTGCATCACATTACCTTCTCTCTTATGCCTCTTACCTCAGCCGCCCTCACATGCAGACACGCACACACACACGCACACACACACACACCTGGGTCAGCCCGAGGCGGGGAGACACTCTGCAGTATATTCACACTGATTAGCTTAAGAAAACATCCTCTCAGCCTGTTATCCTCTCGCTCCAGCAGCAGCAGCAGCAGCAGCAGCAGTCAGTCAGACAGGAAGTCAAGGTGACTCGGCCGGACCGCCTGTTGTCTCTGCGGCTGCTGAATCACGGCCGTTCCCTCGGCGCTCCACTCGTCGTCCCACTAAAACTGTAAAGCGCCGGCGTCGCTTCCAGCGATGATTAAATCTCGGCGTGCGTCGTTGGAATTGACGCTGCGCTCCATCGACCGGAGCCTTTGTCTGGGAAAGACGGCAGCGCAGTAGCCAACGTGAACACGTTCTCACTTCTGTGTGTGTGTGATATTGGCGTCGCTCTATTTTGTCACTGATTGAGATCTTGACCAGTGCTCCGTTATTGTAGCCGCGTTCGACTAATAGAATATCGACTGGCGCCTGATCGGCTTTGCTGTCATAAATCTGTGAATGTTTGATGGGCGTGACGTCAATGAGAAAGAGAAAAAAAAACACTGGTAATGGAGGGGTTCATACCGGTCTCCCCCCCCCCACCCATAAATAAATTAATTAAGTAAATGAATCCCAAAAGCAGGAGTGCTGAGTCACTGTTGGATGTCCCCTTTGGCTGGTCTCCATTATATTTGTTTTTTTATTTTTTTATTTCTCTGCTTTTACCAGACAACCTGTTGATCGACTACCAGTTCACCTTCAGCCTGCTGCAGGAGGACGACCGCCACTACACAGCCATCAACTTTATGGCTACACCTGAACAGGTAAGACACACGCGCATTTTGATATCCAGCTCTACAGTTGTTTAATTTCTATTTGCGTTACTTATTGTCTGTTTGGAAACAGCTAAAGTTTCATGCCGCCGACCTCCTATGGTTTCAAATATTAACTGACACTCCGATCCGACAGCCCGATAGATTACTTCTAAAGAGAAGAGAACATTGACACTGAGAATAAAAGAACAACGTTGCGGTCGATTATATCGCAGCAATGATTTCCCTCTCCGGCGCCTGAAGCTTTCGCTCCTAAAAGGTGGAATTTTTCCGCTCAGCCGCTTCCCTTTCAGGCAGAATTGATGTATCTGCTCCGCACTCGGCGACTCTGCCCGAGGCGAGTACACGAGGCAGCTCAGGTTCAACGTATACGTCTGTCGGATTTGACGAGTGTGGACTGAAAGCTTAAAGTGAAAATTGTGTTGTTTGGTTGTTTGTCCAGGCCAACAAGAACTTGGACATGTCCATCAACGCTTCCAACAACTTCAACCTCAACATCACCTGGTCCTTCAGCTCCACAGGTGAGCACACAAACACATACATTTTGTCTCAGCTGTTCATAATCAGCAGTTTCTTGATCGATTTCCAGTTGTTCCAGGCTAAGTACAATTTATAAATTGTCAAAACTCACTTTCAAGTTTGATCTTTAAGCCAGCTAGAGCCTTGAAAGCTGCACAGTTGTTTTCGGTTGTTGTAAAAATGATCCAAAGTGACGACCACCACACACCCAAGACGTTGGAATATCCACAAATAATCCCAAAACTTTCAAACTGAGAAAAGTTGATGCATCATGAAGGAAAATTAACCAAAGGTTTGAGCAAAGTTGATGCAATAACTTGTGTGAAGATGTTTGTCTTTTGTTATTTACTTTACGTAATGTTGACGTGGCCCTTGGCTAAAAATCCTGGTTTAAACATATTAAAGTAAAACCCGGAAAGACCCTTGAGCACGAATCCTTTACTTTCAGGGATGGTTTTACATAATGAACGCGGCACATTATTACTTTAAAAAATATACAAACCCTCAGAGGTTTTGTATTTAATTTGTGAGCTGTTGTTGGTAGGTACAGTACGCTGGTGAATGTTGTGTCTCTGGGTTTGATCGTGTGGTTTGTCTTAGAAACTGCCGTCCTCTTGCTGATCACCCACAGTTGCTCCATTTTTATGTTTGCAGCCAAGTTTTATTAAATATATTGGTCACATCCACTTCCTGTTTGCCTCTCAGGGACCGCTACCCCCCACCCTCCCACACACACAGACACACAGACACACACACACACACACACACACACACACACACACTAAAAATAAGCTCAGAAGCTGTTTGGAGTTTTGGCAAAGGCTGTTTTAGACATTTCTTCCTTGATTCCAATTAAGATAAAAGCATCCTGCTCTCACTCTGTCAGGGGGCCTCCAGCCTCCTCAGTTTAGGGATTCTGGAGCTTGTGTGTGTGTGTGTGTGTGTGTGTATGTCTGTGCAGACTATTACAGGGTATTTAATAGCTCTGATAAAACAGGAGGTGGAAATATTTTATTCAAAATGCCCTGGAAAAAAAAACAAAAAAAAAAACTGCTCCATTAGCGCAGAACTGCTGATAAGGCAGTGAAAGAGCCAAGAGAAGGATTTTTCAAGTGCAAAGAGAAATTTTGGAATTGCTATTGGATTTAGCGGGGGACGGGAGGTGTCGGTAGCATTTTAAAAAATCCTGTTATGCAACGTCTCCACATGTTATGGAACGGAATGCTCCCCAAATCCTTTATATTAATCACTCGTCGATCTGGTGACGAGCCCACAGACGTTTTTTTTTTCTCCAATCAGATTTGCAAAAACGCACGTTTAGCCAATCGTGTCTTCCTGCCTCTACGACCAAACTCGACTCTTGCCAAAGGGAGTTTGGATTTCCGTGGTGTACTGGTTTCATCACAGCTGAAAGGAAGCTGATTGGTTGGGAGCGTGGCATTGGCCCGACCTTCCATTAGTCTGACCTCCCATTAGTGCGACAAATTGCCCATTGGTCCGACGTCCCCTAACCCCAACCGTAACCGTAACCCTAATGGGAAGTCAAACCAATGGGCAGTTTCTGATTGGTTGAGGAGCCCAGTGAAGCTTTACCTTGAGTGTGAAATGTTTTCTGTCCGACATTGGCGAGAGGGACGAGTCTGATTAACGAGTGTGATCAAGCCCAGCCAATGATAAAAGCTCCATTTTTACAACTTTTCTGCACATGATGCTGGTCTGGTTCAACCTTTGAACCCTCCAAGTGACCACAGTGTGTGTGTGTCCTTCACAACACTGCTGTCGCAGCGAGAAAACGACTTCGCTGGTAGGTTCCAAGACTGCCAACATGGCAGAAACAGCTTCTCCGTGATGGTATCGCAGCTCTGCCGAGTGTCCTTCACCATCATCACCCTCTTTTATTGGTTTCATTTTTGCTCCTGTCTGTCTGTCTGTCTGTCTGTCTGTCCTGCAGCTGGCACCATCTCCGGTGAGGAGATGCCCATCATAGCCAAGACCAACATCAAAGAGCACCGTGACAGCTTCTCCTGCGAGAAGTTTAACTTCAGGGTCCACCACAACATCACCTTCTACGTCTACGTGTCCAACTTCACTTGGCCAATCAAGATCCAGGTCAGGAACTTTTTTTGGAGGGCGGAGGGGAGGGGGCAGTGTTGGGAGACGGCGGAGATGATGGTTACCATCAGTTCAGCGAATTGTAAAAGGCAGTTTTTGGCTGTTGAGGCTGGAATTTACAGCTTGCGGATGCAATGCTTTTCTGATGATTATCATGATTATCAGTTATTTCCTGTTCAACGTGGACTTTATGAGATGACATAATCAACTCATCCGATAGACTTTTTGATGAGTCACCCAGAAAGAGAAAACTATCGGCTCAAAGTTAAAAGTTTACTTTATTGAGTCCAACAACATAATAAAGTAAACAAAGTTCACTTTATCCAGTCCGACAAAAACAACAAAAAAAAGAATAGACACGCAATGCTGCGAGTCTACAAAATTAAACAATCAAATCTGTTGTTTGAATTTTTGGCTGGGATGCGTGTGATTGCTCCTCACTCGCTGCCACAGTGAGAGTGCTCTCCATGAAACAACTGCCGTCTTCAATTTCTTTTCAATTTGGACGCCTGTTATTTCTCCTCCCCGGCGCTCTAATCAGTTTGTCTTTTGGAGGAAATAAAGCTCGCTGGAAGCAATCAGCCAGCGAGCGCACGGTGCGAAACTCACCTCCTCGGAGGGAAACGGGTTCGAGAAGGACTTTGAGTAGGACTTTAACTAAAAGTTTGTTCGACAAAAGTTCTCTCATTCATTTTTTTCTGTTGAATAGAAAGAAAACATACATAATACACAATGATACAAAAAACTTAAATGAATACACATATATGTAAATCAAGATCTTTGATTAAAAATGCCAAGAGATCGTCGTCGTCGGTGGTGTTCAGGAGCTGTGTGAACCTCAGCTCCTGTCTACACAACCGGCAGCCCCGAAGGCACAACTGAGCGCCAACAATTCTGCTGTGCAAACCCACCATCACATTTAATGATCTGTGAGTTTTCCCGCTCTGTGATTCAGGGGAGGGGATTAAATCTCCAGGCGGCACCCGCACGTACACATACGCATGCTAACACATCCACACACACGTACGTGCACACACGCACACACACACACACACACACACACACACACACACACACACACACACACACACACACACACGATATTCGCGCTCCAACCTTATGATCCATTAAATTGAAGGAGACTTTTAGCGGTGATATTTTAGGATGACTGTCGTGTCGTGTGGGTGGGTGTGTGCTGATGGATGGCTTCAGGAAGTGACAGTGTGTGGAAATAAGGGGAGGAGAGGATGGAGGAAGTGTGTGTGTATGTGTGTGTGTGTGTGTGTGTGTGTCTGTGGTTTCAGGTGGTTAGCAGTATACTGAGACTCACACAGAGTCAAAGTGTTAGTGGGAGAGTCGAGCCGACTGACGGGATGGGGACCGATCAGGAAGGTTGGACAGATCAGGATGAATGGATGATGGGTGGATGAATGGATGATGGGTGGATGAATGGATGAAGGGTGGATGGGTGGATGAATGGATGGATGGATCAATCAATCTGGTGGAGACATCAGAATGTGTTTATTTGATTTTACGTTGTTGGATTTAATTGTCTTTATTAAATTGTTGCACTGCGATGAACTGGCGACTTGTCCAGGGTGTCACCCTGCCTTCGCCCTCAGACAGCTGGGAGAGGCTCCAGCAGACCCCCGTGACCCTGAACTCAGGAAGAAGCGGGTATAGAAAATGAATGAATGAATGAATTAAATTGTTTGTTTTTTTCAGGCGATGCAGCAATTTAAAGGGGTAAATGATCATTTCATGGCTTTGGCAGCCATTTATAAAATCTATGTTGGAATATTAAAACTATTGCAAGAAGATGATTTGACAGAAAACACGCGGCTCAAACAATCCAGTTGGATGAAAGGAACAAAAAATGTAAAAGTAATGATAAATTGATGCCGGAGGAGTGCAGGGCAATGTCAGTGTGACAGACAGAAACCTTTCCTCGCTGTCCTGCGGGCCAGACGGCTCTTATCTTATTAGACGGCGTCAGACAAACAAGGACAAAGTTAAAAGTGAAGTGAGGGCAGCGGGAGGATGTGAGCTCTTAAACAAAGGTTGTCTGGGAGTCGAGACACGAGTCACCATGTTCAGAAATCTCTGCAAACTGGAGTCAAAGTTTTGAAGCAGCCTGTTGCTGCTGCTCCTGCCGCCGCTGTTGACGGACTCGGCGAGCCATTTAGTCCAATCACCATCGCAAATCAGATACCTGGTTTCAAACAGGAGTGTCATCCGAAGGCTGGATTCCAATTATCTGCTTCTTATCGCCAGCCCTTTATTGCACGTGGCTGCTAATGGCTCGTTTTGCCCATCGATCGCCGGCCTCGTCTGGCGCTTCCCCCCATTGATGCAGCGCTATCGGCGCCCCCCCGCCTGGATCTGCTGCCCTGAAAGGTGATATGATAATTACCGCGACGAGGCCCATCTCGCCGTGGTGTCGGGTGCCTAACGGAGCGTAACGTGAGAGGCGCGACGTGTCCGGCGCTGTGACCTTGGTGGCCTGCCACGCTGGAGCGGGCGGATGAGAAATTGTTGGGAGGATTGGTAATGACCCGGACTGACATATCTGATCTAACAGTGTCTGCACACCCGCCGCATGCATGCACACAGGTTGAAGGTGGAAGGACAAAGCCACAGCCTGGCCTCAGGTTGTGGCAGACAGCAAGCTGTTGCTAGCTTGAACAGAGCTGCAGCTTGGATAGCAGAGCCAGTTTTGGAGGAGAAACTCACTCAAGACTGTCGGATGTAACTGGAGCAGTTGATTTAAGTCATTGATATAAAAAACAGAAGCACAAAAAAAAACCCAACACAAATTACGGCAACTGTAGTTGCAACTTGATCTCTTCTGAAAGCAGGAGCGTGTCCCCCTGTTGTGGCTGCTGCTGTTGTCGCTTCCCTGAAACACGATGATAGTTTCCGTTCCATTTTAAAATACCAAACCAGGCGTTTCAGTTTCTTTTTTGGCTGACATTCCACATTCACACCATTCAATGGAAGCACCTGCAAATCGCAATTGTAATTTGTCAACATTTTAGAAATATCAATTTTATTTTGCGAAAAAAACTGTCATGGAAACGCAGCTATTGAGTGACACTGATGGATTATTGGTTCCTAAGACGAGCACCTAGGTCCAAAAATCAGGCGGCGTTGGCGTATCGGCTGCTGCGGGGCCGCACCGGAGACGAACACACACACACACACACACACACACACACAGTCTGTTGGAAATCAGGAAGGAGAAGGAAAAAAAAACCCTGATTTTTCGAACAGAGTCTCCTGCCGTGGCTGCAGGTGCTTTTCTCTGAAGTTCGCACGCATTCCATTAAATGTTTCCGCCCCGGCAGCGCAGGGTGTAGCTCCGCCCCCTGGACGGTGTGGACGCAGGCGGAGGCTCATCGGCACTGATGCGGCCTGTGAGTGTTTGGCCGGCGGCGGCGGCCTGACGTCAGCCGGCAGCGGCGAGGTGTTGAGGATCAGCCGCTCTGCCGGAACTGATTCTGATTGGTTCTGTCGCGCCGACCTTGCACCTTCCGTCCCCGTCTCCGCTGCACAACATTTTACCGGAGAGGAGCAGCGAGCGGCGAACGCGAGGCAGTAATGTACTGCACAATAACAAACATATTTTATTTTTAGTAAATTTTTTAACGCTAATTTAACACGCAAAATAATGAAATGAATTAAAAAAATATATATATCCTCATTATGGAATATAAAACCTTTCTGCAATTTGTTTGCTTTGACACCATTTTGTCACCAACCAGACACGGCTCCAGCTTTTGTTTAGATTTTTTTTTTTTTTTTTTTTTTAATGATTCAAAACATGTTTTATTGATGAAGTTAACAAACAGCGAGAACACGACCCAGTTTCTCCCTCGCTGTGTTCATTTAGCCACAAGTTTTCTGACTGGAGAGCCGACCGCCTTCTCATTTGCACGTCTCTGTTTGTGATTCAGCAGGAAACAACACACACACACACACACACACACACACACACACACACACACACACACACACACTCACACAAAGTCCGAAATTGCCTGAAAACAAACCACAGAGCCTTTTAATTTTAACTTTACATCTCGGGCATAACAGGATCAAGCCGACAGCTTGAAACAAAACCCTCAACACAACACAGCTTTTCCCTTTTAAATCACTGATGCAAACACACTCACACACACAAACAGACAGACACACGCACACACACACACAAGCTTCATCCGCCGCGTTTCTTCTGCCTTGCTCTTTATGCTCGTGCCATCAAATCATCATCACCGCCTACAGGCCGGCTGATTAAAAGCCTTCTGTCAGGGAGGAGCGGGCGTTCCCCCGCAGATGAACTCCGCAGTGACGTGATTGGTCGCCTCGTTCCATTGCGCGACTTATTTATCCCGCGCACCTGCCATCATTTAATTGGACGCCTCTCCTGACAGATAAACACTCACCCTCTCCCATCACGTCGGTAACAGAGTGAGGCCCCTTTATTGGATTAAAGCAGGAGTGGCGCACACACATGCACACACACACACGTATGCGCGCGCGCACACACACACACACACACACACACACACACTTAGGATGGTTTACAATAGACTCACCGAGTTTTATCTGAACCCTAAAACACCACTTGGCTGTGAAAATTAACGGTTTATCTTACGGGGACCTGCAGGGTCGCCCCATGCTTCTTTTTTTTTGTTTGCGAATGCATAAACCGATTTACGTCCACGCACACATACACACTTCGTCTATCTGATGTACAGGATCTAAGCTGGAGCAGTATTGTTTTACAGTGCTGAGGGGAGGACAGGAAGTCATCAGCAGCCTGAGTCGAGTGGGAAAAACTCACCGCGCGCTGCTGCTTCCTGCTGCTCAATGACCTTTTTCCCCCTGGTTTCACTTGGAAATAAGTCAGTTTTTTCTCAAGAGGTTTTTGTTCAAGAGTCATCTGTGACGTCATAAAAAAGAGCACATGCAGCTGACCGTGTGTTTTTTTTTTTTTAGAATCTGCTGCTCTTTGACCCACCAATGAAATGAGAAAGGTCTCAAAAAGTGCAGAAATTGTGCAAATCACCCAATTGTGATACCATAACAGGCATTTCTCTGCAATACCTTGTGTTGGAGTCAGCTTCAAGCCAGGTGGTGGCTCTGCCCTTGTAGTCTCTTCAGATTTATGTGGGAGGCCAATAAAAGTCTCTATTTTTTTTGTGGGAAGTTGCAAACAGAGGGTTAAATATGTTTTCTGTAGCTATAGAGATAGACAGGGTGTTTTCTTGAGACTCTTTGGGCCAATTAATTAAGCGACGCTTAAAAATGTAAGCCTAACACAATATGGTTCTGTACTGTACGTTTAGCGACACCTGTGGCCAATCGGGGAACTGCTGGGCTCCTGATTGTGTGTGACTGACTGAGTGAAGGACACGGCTGAGCAGAAAAACAAACAGCCATCAGCTTCAGACTAATGAGTGTCAAGCAGCGGAGGGCCGCACACTCGACTTCCTCTTCTTCTTCTTCTTCTCCTCCTTCTTATTCGTTCTTTTTTTCTCTCCCCCTCCTCTCGCCGGTGTTGTGTTTGTGGCACTGAACACCTGTCGAAAAAAGGAAACCACATCTGTGAGATCTTCTACAAGTGTGCCATATGGTGGAGGCCGGCCTCATTTGTATTCCGTGTAGGTGGAGGCAGAACTCGGCAGCCGCTTGGCTTTGGTCGTCAGGGTCCTCATGAATACGCAAATAGAGACAAAGGAAGAGCCGGCGCTAGAAACACTTTTCAGCCACAAAAAAATAGAAAAAAAAATGCAGAGTTTTTATTGTTTGTTGTAAATGTTTTAGCAAAAACAGTAAAAAATAATATATATGTTATCACCGCGTTGTGTGGGAATATGAATATGTTTTTTAATCCAAGAGAAGCAGGAAGTTTAAATAAGAGAGGCCGATCTCAATGTGTTTGATTTCCTCCTTAATTAAATCATATATTCCTGGAAAGTGCTTTCTGTGCAACCCTGCAGGGAATATGTATTTGGTTTATCTCGTCTTTTTTGTTTATTTTGTCTTACTAGAAAATGAGTCACGGAAAAGAAAAACAAAAAACAAACATTTGCAGTAATTGAAAAACTGGGCAACTCAGGGAGAATGGGGGGAAAATACTGTTGCGCTTTTCAAAATGCGGCATCTTGTCAGAGTTGCGGACCCAACTGACAGTTTTCTCTGTATCAGAAGAAAAGATTTAGAGAAAATAGAAGCCCCTGCAATTGCTGACCTGGGTCGGTCTTCATGTTTGTCTCTTGTTTGTTCCCTCTTGCTCCATCACTGGCTTCCTGATAGTCCTCACCACCTCACATTTTTGGCCAATCAGACCTTCTCTTCAAAGCCTTTCTCCTCATTTCCAGCTTTTAACGAGCATCAGTCCGGCTTTCAGGGGAATTAAAGGGGCTGGCTGCAGTCACACGCTGGTCTGTCCCCAGAAGGCCACTGTGGGGCCTCAGTAATGACCAGGCTCCAGGATCCACTGGGCTCCCAGGAGTCGCCTCTGTCACTCCAGAGGAGTCCTCACCTGCTCACTCCTTTTCCCCCACCCCCCGTGATGACTGTAGTTCCAGCTTTTGTCCCCCGAAATGTCAATTAACCTCTGACCTCCCAACAATTATATCTGAGGTAGACGCCGCCTCTGCAGTTAGTCGGTGTTTCCTCCCTGCAGTGTTTCCTATGCTTTGCTCCAGCATCAGAAGCAGCTCAGTGTTGACCAGGTGGAGCAATTACTGCAGCACTGCAGCAGCATCGCAGGCTTTACCAGTCACAAGTCTCAGGATACGGCCACAATTCTCAACTAATGCCGCTGCAGTGGCCGAGGTCTCAGGCCTCACCGGCAGAAATTGACCTTTAGAAATGATTAATCTTTTTTTTTCACATTCAAAGTAATTGGATGTATTTCACTCTTGCAAAATGGAAAAGACTCGACTGAATGGTTTGAAAGTGGAGCTTGGAAGCTGATTGGACAAGACTTGTGTCTCCCAGTGGAGCCAGCTGGTTGGTCACTGTCAGTGAGGGCTGTAACATTCCCAATCAAACTGCCTGCGGTTGTTGTTTGCAAGTTAGTGGTAATAAAAAAAAAAAAAGAGCCCCGGCTGTAGTTGTAACTCCGCCTCTTCTCTCTCACCAAAAGCTGATTGGCCAGGTCTATTATTTTGACCGGCTGCTAATAAGGTTCAGATATGAGGGTTTTTTATTTATTTTTTGTTTAATTTGCTTTTCAACATCGAAAACCATTCAAATGCCACCCTTGAAAACAGCTCCCTGCTCCACCTAGTGGCTCGTTTAGAGGCAGGTCGTTCCGATTTATTTCAGCAGAAATGCGAAGGGAAGCTCAGCAGTCTTGCAGGAAATAATTTGTTGCGCTTGTTTCCTCATCCGGACCGAAATCTGCTCTGTGTTACTCAGCAGAGTGTTTGGATTTAAATCCTTCTTTGGCACTTCCCCTCTGCTGCTTCCAAACTTTCTCACAGCGAACAGTCAATCAATTTTTTTATTTGTTGGATTTTGTTAACAAGAACCAGCAAAAATTTCCTGATGACTTATCGTCAATCACCAGCCTGGTGCAACACTGCTCTGTGGAAAATGTACAGTTCTTTGTGCATCTGTTTTGTGTGTGTGTGTGTGTGTGTGCGTGTGTGTGTGTGGGTTGAGCTCGGACTGGTGTGGTGTGTTCGTGGCTCTGCAGCAGCACTTTGAAGCGGGGAGGGGTGTGGCCTCAAGAGTGTATTGATTATAGTTGTTTTTTAATGACTGCGGTTGTTGTAAATTGAAATGATGAGTGTTGGCTGGAGTTATTATTGGATGAGAGAGGAAGAGAGAGAGAGAGAGTGTGTGAGTGGGCGGCGGATACATGAGGAGGTGTGTTAAAGTCCATATTAATTATGGGTTTCAAGCGTTAGCCAGCTTTTCTGTCACCTGTTGTGCCTCCTGAATAGCCTGCGTTCTTCTTAATTGCTTATTTTGTGTTACTGTGAGTGCAGCACATCGATAGTCAGTGTGTGTGTGTGTGTGTGTGTTGCCAGGGGGATAAAGAAGCAGATTTCCAGCGTCAGAGGCCCCCGAAACGCAAAGCCCGGGCTCTTTGTTCCTGACGCCTGTATTAATGCTGCGTCCCTGCAGACCAGAATCAGCTTTTCTGCAGCTTTTTCACCGTTGACCCATTTCTACCTGCTGCACACACACACACACACACACACACACACACGCACACTCTGCTGCTGCCGCTGCTAAACCTCTTAAGTCAGTCCTCAGAGAATTGGGCAAAGACAAAGACACACTCTCCGTGGCTATTAGGGCCATTTAAAGGTAACCCCACGTCGAAGCAGCTGAAATATACGGCTGTCATACGGCCTCTTATACCTGTGGACGCTGCTTTTACGCTTTACTGTCGCTACTGGCTGCAGTGCATCTGCAGACAGTGCAACTTTGTCAGACGTTGTTTGCCACGTCTGCAAAGTAAGTTAGTTTGTGAGTTTATTGTTGTATATTGTTAGCCAGATTACATTGGAGTCAATTCAATGTTAATAAAAAATGAAAAAAGAACAGTTATTTTTGTCTGCAATACAAAAAGGAGATGGATTTTTTTTTTCTCCCTAAAAGCCAAAGTTGTTTTCTGTTGGTGATGTTTTCTAATTGTCGACATTTGGAAGTGCACGCATGCACAAAACAAAACTCATTTGGGTGTCGTACCCTTTAAAATCATCCTGCTGGGAGTCAACACGTGTCTGATCTGTGGGCGCTGCAACAGTAACAGCGGCGGCGGCGGCACGGCGCTGAGGTGTTACGATGATGAATGTTGCAGTCGGTGGATTTACTGGTGCACCAGAATCCTGCAGGTTCGTCTGGGTTCATTACCAGCAGCGGCTGCAGAGTTACACAGAGGCTACAAACAGCCTCCAAAGTGTTCCCGCAGCGCCAGCCTGACGCACATTAAATCATGCAGATTTTCTTTTTTTTAAATTTGTTGCCCCTTTCCTGCATCATGGTCAGTGGCATTTCTCCTCTCTGCATGAGCAATAAAACAAGATGTGTCGACGCTATGAACAATGTTCCAGTTTGATCGCGTCCGCGTCGGACAGTTTGTGGTGTTAATTATGCAACGCATGACCTTTCTCACGCGCCTCCCGTCCTGTCTTCCAGATCGCCTTCTCCCAGCACAACAGCATCATGGACCTGGTGCAGTTCTTCGTCACCTTCTTCAGGTGAGTTCTGCACAAGCCCGCGGGCTCTGCTCAGAACCGGAGAAAAAAAACAAGCAAAAACTCATCCACACGCACGCGCGCACACACACACACACACGCACACACACACACACACACACACACACACACACACACACACACACACACAGTTGGCATCAGCAGCCTCAGGCCCAGAAACTAAACCGTCATCCTGTGCTTCTGCTCAGCAGCAACCAGCAGATGTTCAGGGAGCCACTCGGCATTAAAGGAGTTTGATTCACACCAATGAGTTTATGTTGGACAACTGAAAAAAGAAAAGCAAAAAAAAAAAAAAATTTCCCTGCATGCCTGTTTCATGAGATGTTTAAATATCTACAGAGGTTCTTGAACAAAGTTTCTATGAACCGGCTGCTGCAAAAAGAACCAGTCAGAGCAGCAGAGTTCTGGTTGTGCGTCGTCCCGTGTGAGTTGTAGTGCCACATCTAGACCTAATGTTGTTCTCCAGGACAATTGGAATTTATTGCAGCACGGCCCTCTGGTGAACCACGTTTGGAGGAACTAGCGGTGCTACCTGATTGGCTGTGATGCTACTCTTTCGGTGACTAAATCTCACTTGAGATATTGAGACCGTAAAACACCTGCTCTAGGAAAAACACTTTCACCCACAAACCACAGTGGGGAGTGAACTCAGACGACCTGGCTCCAGGCAGGGACTGGTACAAGTTGGGGCCAGCGCCAATTTTAGGACCGTTATCAGAACATTCTGAGGGTCATCCTCAACACAGATGTTCCTGAACAACTCAATATCAGACAATGCTAAAAACTCTATTTCCCCTTCCACAGAGATATCTGGAAGTAACATATCTGTGACCACCATCGAAAATAAAGTATTAATGGACTTCGAACCACTCATCTAAACTCAAAATTAACTGATTTAGGATTTCCTCCTGAAGGAAGCCTGGAGGCTTTCGAGCTTCAGATGGAGCAAGAGTGTCCTCTAGGGGGAGCGGGGGGTGGGGGGTGGGCGGTTACGAAAGTCTTTCATAAGTAATCAATCGATGAAAAGTCCAATAAACTTTGCACATCGGTTTTCCTCATTATCAATGTTACATGCTTTTCCATAATCCCTATCATTACCATCACCAGTTTTCCACGTTACACGTACGCGGCTGTTACCCCAATCTATACCTACATCTTTTAAATATTGACAACCACGGATACATATATCTATTCATATATAAAAATATATTTGTATACGTGCCCATATAAGTGCCTGAATGTTTAATCGATTAAATCTTTCAGTTATCTTTTAAATATAAATCAATTCCTAGTTCTGTATGCATGCTTAGATACGTTGATATATATTTAGATACAAAATATATTTTGAAAGTTTAATGTGCTCTGAACGTTGGGTCTTTCTCAACTGTTCCCTAACCTTCGTAAGGTATCCACCATACGAAGGATCACATGGTTTTTATTTCTCCATGTTGTTCATCTCTTTCATTTTGATTGTTGTTTCACTTCTTTATCGTCAACAAGCCCGACACCACATACATATTCACCAGATGCATGTAGCGTAAGACGACCCATCACTTTTAGAGTTGGAGCAGCCTTTTCATTGGTTCTTGGAGTTCGAAAGACCACCCTCTTCTCCAAGTTTATACCAGTGAATTCAGTTCCTTTGTTTCACTGTGTTGTCTAGTCTTCCTTAGTGTCGTCTTGTCTGGTGTCTAGTTTGAGTTTAGTTCTAGTCTCTAGTTCTTCGTCTTTGTTTTGGTTCTTGGTCATTTTTTTTTATTCTATTTTTCGACAGCTGAATTTTTTTTTTTAATTTCTGGCAAAAAGGCCAATTTAAGATGATAGCAGAAACAACTCAGCCTCGTCCAGTGACCATTATTTTTAATAAGAATTTTTGCCCAATCACAACTGGCTAATCCTCGGGCCCCGAGATTGCGATTTTATAATCTTTTATATAATAATCCATTTCTTTTTGGAGCAGCCAAACGTTTTTTCCTTCCTCTTAACCGTGCAATTTGTTTGATCACCGAAATTACAACTGGTTGCGAAAAAAAACCCTACTCCAACGCCAAAACGCCAGTGAAGCCACCTGTAGGACAGAGCAGAACGGGCAATTCAACCTCCTCGCTCGCTGTCTCATCAGTTCTGGCGTTGCATCAATTTGACCAATAACTTTGCCAAATTATTTTGACTTTGACTTATTAGAGTGTGGTTCAAATCCCTGCGTATCGCCAAGAACTCCCCGCTAAGGAGAAACGGTATTGAGACTGATTCTGGTGTTACCTGCTGACGTCAACAACCAAAAAGCAGGTGGTGCCCCAATCAAATCATATTAAATATCATAAATATTAACATTATTCATTTCTTTAGATGCCCTTCCTGCCTACCACAGACTTCCTCGGGTGGTCAGGGTTTGCCCATTCATATCTATTTGATGTCCCATTTCCATTCCTTTGTGAGTTTGATAGATTCAGTTAATCAATGAACCTCCTCCCACGACAGAGTGGAGTTTGTGTTGTTGCAGACCGACCGGCCGTCACGCAGCCAGTCAGCGGCTTTTTAATGAGGCAGCATTTTGGGGGAAGATGTCTGGAAGGAAGTCTTCTGTCTTCAGGCAACATCCTGCCAGTCAGCCACCACCGTTGCACAAGTGTGTGTCTGTCTGCCCGTGTGTGTGCGTGCGTGTGTTGTTGGGGCTGTGCAGCCGTGCGGACAGCTTCCGGACATGGGCGACCTTTAGGCCGGCAGTGGAAGGATGATGTCATCAGTCGGGGACAGCGTGGAGTTTTGCCGGAAGAGCTTTTGCGCTACCTTCTGTGTGTGCACGTGTGCGTCCGTGTGTGCGTGAGTGTGTTTGCGTCTTGGCTGGTGGTGGGAAAAGGTTGTTTTGCTGCGAGTGCAGGACCTGCTTACATAACGCAAAGAGCACGTTTCCCTCCTCCCCCCGCTGAGGGAAAAAAAGGTTATTCGACTCACTTTAGCATTTCAACACAACACAGATTTGCGTTAATTAACGAGGGACGAAAAGTGACTTGATGTCATGCTCGTGCCGAATGCAAATGTCAAAATTAAAATGGGAGCATATCTGGGGCTGCCTCGTGTTTTGTTGCATGCGTGAAGGGGAACTGACATGTTAAAGAAACACGAAGAGAAGTCGAAGCCTCAGCAGCAACAACACAACTGGACTCGAAACGACGACAACAGCGACAGTAACATACAGTAGCTGGTTGGGAGAACGACTCAAGAAAAACATCACATCCCTTCTCGTCCCGACATGATCCTGAATGCAGCCACCTGCGTTTTCTGCCAGGACTGTTTATTGGACTTTGAATTGACCGAGCGAGTCTGATCTAAATGTCAACATTTCACCGTGATGTGACCCCAAACCTCCGACCCGCTTTCACCGCACCGCCCTGCTGGGGCTTTGACAGACCCTAGCGACTCGGAAAACCTGAGTCATGATGCAGTGTGTGTGTGTGTGTGTGTGTGTGTGTGTGTGTGTGTGTGTGAAGCCTGCAGGTTGACGGTACAGTGATGAGATGAAAGTTGGCAGTGAAATACAGGAAATGCAGTCACACGACGTGTGAAGTGCCTCATATCAGATCAGACCTGGAATGGGTGTGTAGGAATAAAATGCATCCATCCATCTATCTATCTATCTATCTATCTATCTATCTATCTATCTATCTATCTATCTATACCCATCCATCCATCTATCCATCCATCCACCCATATGTCCGTCCGTCCCTCCATCCATCCATCCATCCATTCACGCATCCATCCATCCATCCATCCATCCATCCATCCATTCACGCATCCATCCATCCATCCATCCAACCATCCATCCATCCATCCATCATCAATCTATTTGTCCATCCATCCATCCCTCCATCTGTCCTTTCACTCCCATGTTTCCCAGCCCAGAGGATGTAGCGGGAAAAACTTCCCTCAAGTCCAAACTTGGATGGCACAGCGGAAGAAGTGCAGCAGCTCAGTGCCGTAACAGCCCTGAGAGCAGCAGCCCTGCATGTTTCCAACTGACTCTCCAGATATCAGATCCGCCTGATATCTTTCTCTTCGCCCGCCCTGATTATCAGCAGCAGAATCTTTTCCTGCATAAACCGTCTGGAAAAGTTTCCCACCACTCCTCCCACCCTCCGTCCCCTCTCCAACTCCCTCCGTCTGGAGGGGAAAAAAAAGTGGAAATGGTCGTAATTAAACACCATTTATGTCTGTGCTCTCCACAGTTGCAAATGCTAATTGGTGACACTGCAGCTCAGCCTTGTCCAATTACTGCCGGCTCTCACTCGCTTGATTAGCAATCAGTTCCCCTCTTCCCTTCCAAAAAAAAAAAAGCCGAGGAGAAAGGCTCCTCTGCGCTCCGGGGCTAATGAGACTCGCAGTTTGGCCCACTTCACTTCGACAACATGACCGGGCCCCCGTCAGCGCTCACTCCCACCACCGGCCTCGTGCCCAAATATTAGTCCCGGCCTTTTTCAGACTGTTGAAAAATCTATCAACTGAGACACAATGCAAAGGAGGTATGAACTTGTACCTGCTGGCATGAACACTAATTCATTCATTAGCATTTGATAAGTTGGATCAACACTGGATTTACGTGAGAGATAGAGCTTCTTTTTTCCTTTATAGAGCTTTTATTTTGTGAAAAACAAGCAAAAACAAACTAATGAGGCATCACTAGAGGCTCTCCTACATTCAGTTAATTAGTTAATTATTCGTATTCGGACAAAGTCTGCTGGTTAGCCAGCAGCTATTAGCCTGATAGCTTCTTTCTGTCATTTTGTCGTTATTTTAGCTGTTGATGGTGTGACAGACAGAATTATTACCATCCACCTCTCCATATTTTCCTGGTATTGTTGAAAACTGTTGTGAATGCATGAGGGTATTATTTCCTGCATTTTTTTTCTGTCTGCACATTTTCTACACTGCAGCAGCACTTTTTTTTTTTGTGCAAGCAGCTTTCTTGCGACACCTGACAGACTCGTGAACCTGATCCCAGGTAAAGGCATAGCACTTTCTCAGAGAGTTCAATAAGGGAAAAAATATAAAATTGCCAGAAGTGACAAAACAACCTGGAGGAAAAGTGAAAGGCTGCAAAGGTCTGCGAGGTAGTTTGAGCACCCCCCCCCCCCAGATGCTACTGTTCGGGGTTCAGCTTGGCTCTCACCCTCCTCTTCTCTCCTGGCAGGCGCAGCTCATCCACTGCACTTTGGCTATTTCTCTTTTCTCTTTATTCCTTTTTCTTTGGCTGAAAAGGAAGTAGAGAGGCTGTGTGCCTGCAAGCTGCAGCTGCTGCTCAGGTTTTTCCACCAAGCCGAGTCTCTGGATGCCAGTCGCTCTTCAGAGAGTGTTGGTTGGGAACCGGCGCTCTCCACTTCAATTTACCCACGCGCACGTTTCATTTGCTGGGATGATGCAAAAAAGAAAACCTTTAATGGACAACAAACTCACCTTCAGCCCTTCACACAACCGGCCGAACACGCTCGCCCTTTCATCGGCTGGATCGCTCTCGACCTGTGGCTCTGCGCTCTCACAGCGGAACCCATCAGGAGGCCCAGCCGAGTGGTGCTGAGGAACCCAGGGGACGGCGGCCTGCGTCTCCACGGCAACGGCAACAATTAGCCACCGCCACCGCCACCACCGCGCTCCAGCGGATAGATGACCGAGTCCGGGACCCTGTGGATCGGTAATGGTCAGCGGGTGTGGTGGGAATCTCCGCCCTGATTGGATTTGAATCCAGGCCAGCGGAGGGACTCCGGAGGAGGAGGAGGGTGCATGTGAAGGACGGGAAATGCGACTGTTTGATGGGAGAATGGGCGTGTTTGTATGCAAACCGGAGCCCTACGGAGATCACCGGAGGTCTGGAAGAAAACGTTTCTGGCTTCGTTCCGACTCAAGACTACGGAAGAGGATAAGGGCCACAAGAAAATAAAATAAATTAAGATAGAATTTTAAAGTTTCCAATTCGAGAATAACGTTGAAATTTTGAGAATAAAGTTGATGCAAAAAAGACGACATTTCGTGAATAAAATTGAAATTTTGCAATTAATGTCAACGCGAAGTAACTCAAAATGTCAAGAACAAAGTCGAAAAGCTCTGCACGCAATTCTAGTGGAGCACTTCCGTTTTGGCCAGTTTCCTGATTGCTGTGGGTGAACCATGTGGGATGCACCTGTTTTCAGCAGTTTATTTTTAACTGTGGCTAACTGGGTTAATACACAATCAATATCACTAATCTTGAAATTTCCACTTTATTCACCAAATTTCAACTTAAAACTCGAAATGAAAACTTCAATAAAATTCTCCTTCCTCTACTAATGTGGCCCTACATTATCTTCCCTCACATCATATTTTGTCTTTTCTCTTACAGTTGAAGTCATTTTCTCACTGTGCCGAGATTCTAGCGCATCATGAAGCTGATCTCACAGTGCCCGTCCTTCACAATTACAAACTGGTTCTTCATGCGATGAGTTCAGTTTGTGTGGGAGAGCAGCGTTGTGTCGATGTCGCGGAGAAGGTGGCGCTGCGGTCAGCGGCGGCCACACCATCGTGAATCATCCTGACGGTGGACACACGGCAGCCTTGTCGCTGCGTTTTCACGCCTGTTTGGACGAATTAGACGGAAAGTGACGGACGAACAGAAGGCAGTGGTCAGATGGGTGAAAGCAGAAGGGTCTTTTTGCGCTATGGGAATTTCCTGGTGTGTGTGTGTGTGTGTGTGTGTGTGTGTGTGTGTGTGTGTGTGTGTGTGTGTGTGTGTGTGGAGGCTGGACAGAAGAGGCCGTGAGTGCAGAAGTCTTCAGCTGAAAATGTCACACTCATTACGGCACTAATACCCTTTACAAGGCTTTCATCCTCTCACACACACACACACACGAGCGCACACAGATGAAGAGGAGGATTGTTCTGGCGTCCTCGGCCACTCTCTCAGGGACTTCCTGTTGATAGGTCCGTGGGTGCGCTTGTTTTGCACTCTTGTCAGAAGTGGCTGAGAGAGGCGCATTGTGTTTGGCCTGATCACTTTGCCCTCCAGACACGGAACTGTGGGGCAGGACATGTGTGTGTGTGTGTGTGAGAGAGAGAGAGAGAGAGAGAGAGAGAGAAAAAGCTTGTTCTTTGTGCACCAGTGCCGTCCTGCCGATTGACCTCTTGCTGCCTTTTCTTGCGCCGTCACCGGCTTCCTGTGGTCAGCTTTTCTTTTTTTTTTTCTTAATTGTCAACGGCCACAAGAAAACCTCCATTCTTTGTCAATGTTGGTCTGCAAAATATGGAAAATGTTTGTGTTCTTTTTCGACTAATAATGCAACGCGATATATATATATATATATATATATATATATATATATATATATATATATATATATATATATATATATATATATATATATTTTTTTTTATTTACCCTGTGTGACTTTCCAAAGTGTGCTTAATTTGTCTTTAGAACAGCCGATGGTGTTTTACTGGAGAGCGGTCGTGCAGAGTATCTCTGCTGCTGAATTTTGCTGTAAAATTTAATGTCCATGTAACAAAACTTACTGTAATTGTAGCTCAAATTTAGAATGTAGCATTCAAAGTGCTTCTGCATGCACTTACATACACAAACCCAGCCACCAGCCAATCTGCCCGCATGCTAACAGTGACTGCCCCAATTTGCCAAAAGGCTTCCTGCTTGTCGGCTGAATCACGTGACCCTAAACAAGCTGCCACATACGAAAAGCTGATTTTGCACCGCTAAACTCTCTCCTTGCCTTCTCTCCGCAGCTGCTTCCTGTCTCTGTTACTGGTGGCGGCGGTGGTTTGGAAGATCAAGCAGACCTGCTGGGCCTCACGACGCAGAGAGGTAGGACTCCTCCGTGGGTGTGCGCGCGCTTGTTTGTCAAACACACGCTAGAAAAACCGAAACTCCGGCAAAAATAGATCCTGTCGGCATCACGGTAGCAGCTTGGTGTCACCCCTCCTGAGAGGAGCAGGAGGTGAGGAGTGAGGGAGGGAGGGGCGGTGGCGAAGATCTCTCTTCCTAATGAGCGTCGTCGTGGCGATAAACAAGGCCGCCGCCCTTAATTAGAGCTCGTCATGAACCAATTAACTCCGCCGAGGTGACGCTAAACGAAGTGGAATGGAGTGATACATCACCGCAAGCTGCGGCAGATGCCGCCTCGTCTCGCGTGCTCCTGACCCGTCACACACATGCACGCACATGCGCAGACACTCACACACACACACACACACACACGTGTGCGCGCACATACACACGCGCAGGCCGATGAAATAGGGGATTGTTCTGGTGTCCTCAGCACTTTTTTCAGGGACTTCCTGTTCGGAGGTCTTTGGGTGCGCTTGTTTTCTCACACCAGCAGCAGCAGCAGCAGCAGCAGCAGCAGCAGCAGCAGCAGCAGCAGCCTGTGAGCTCGACTTCCACTATTCCAAATATTACAGAAGACATAAAGTCCAACGCCACCCGCAAAACGGCGCGGTCGACATTTGCACGCAAAGCTCGTTTGCAACCCTGAGTTGTGCGCATGCTGCCGCATTAAGCAGTGCAGCGTGAGGCCAGTGTGCACGCTGCTCCATAATATCCACAAATAAACATCAACATATCAAATAACCGCATTTTGCAACACAGGGAGGGGTGGAGCATTGCCCATGACCGTTTTGCACATGCTGTAAAGATGTTAGATAGTTTTTGTATTATACTGGCTATTAAAAAAACTGGAGTGTGTGTGTGTGTGGGTGTGCGTGTGTGTCGCCCGGTGTGTGAGGTGTGGTTGGCAGATGCTCCACCGCCTGGTATCGTGGCGGCGACGCCACCGTCCGTTTTGGCCGAATTCTTCCGGCTCTGCTTCTCTTCACATTAAAAGGCACCTAATAAATGGAACACTTAGGGTTTTTTTTCTCACTTTGGGAATTTAGAGGATTAAAATTCACTTTATTCCCTTCATCATTTACATTTGCTGTCCTATTTAAGATCTAAAAAGGGAGAAAAAAAAAAAAGCCCGTTTTTTCTGGTGACATAATTATTTCATCCAGAGTGACACTGAGGAGGCCCTCACAGAACGGCTCCGGCTCGCTGGATGAAGGAAATGGGTTCCTCTCCTTTGATGAGCAGTAGATTTTACTGACTAATGGCTCGGGGCTCGCCGTCCAGGGAGACGGTGACATTTAAAAAATGTGATGAGTTCATTTTCTTCACCAGTCGCCACTTTCTACTTTAAAAAGGGAAAAAACTCACAGTGGATTTGTCCATTTTTTTTTATTTCTTTTTTTTTGCTGCAAAAATGTCCCCGCTGTCTCGACTCGCTGCTTCCAAGAGATTCAAACTGTGGTAATGAGACAAGGCGGCGGCAGGTGAGACTGGCCGAGATAACCTTCAAGTCTCGCTCATCCGTCTCACCAGATTCCAGCATGCACGTTTTTTTTTGTTTTTTTTTTCCTTGGGTCGTCTCAGAATCGCCACGGTTGTCGTCAGAAAGACTTGTGGGCCAGTGCAGATGTCTTCTGCTCTTCCTTGACAATTAATATTCAATAACTTGTCAAAACTGCTGTCCCCTGTCTTGTGGGTGTTCAAATAAGGGGTTCTTCTTTAAAACCTCTTTTCCTTGCAACCTCTGGCCTGCTTGAGAGTATTCTTGTACAGTGGCCACTTGCCAGCCGCAAGTGCCCATGAAAAGACAGACTATCTGGCGTTGTTCTCAGTGTGTCTTTTCTGCTTGTTCCATACAGATAAAAACTACCACACTAAAGTTCCAGAACCTGTAACATTCATAAGAGCAGGAAGTAACTGCTGCTTGTAAAAGGCCTTGAAGCTGAGAATTTTTTGACCCCAGACTTCCTTTTATCTCTGATGTTTTACTGTGTGGAGACCCGGAGATGAAGCTCAGATCAGGTCCGCAGCAGCAGCAGCAGCAGCAGCAGCAGCAGCAGCACGGTCATTTCCTGCACTCACTGCTGAAGAGACGCGTTGTGGCTCTGCTGACCTTATCTTCATGCAAACCTCAGGACGGAGTAGCTGGGCTGGAAAATGAGATATGAATATGGATAAGCCGCAGGGTTAAAAAAAAAAAAAAAAGGGGGGGGGGGATCTCATTCGGTCATGTGATTGTGGCCCCTCGGTGGCGCTGCGGTCAGATGGTTGAGATGAAGACGGTGACGGGCCGAGGAGTCGACTCTCAGGCTGTGATTCTCCCAAAGTAAAGCAGCTCTTTGTAGAAGTGCATCATCTGCTGCTGCTGCTGCTGCTGCTGCTGCTGCTGCTCTCCAGAGAGCTGCTCCAGTGGGGAGCTGCATGGCAGAAGGTGAGAATGGGATCTCTTCACTGTTAATTATGGATCACAACCAGCCACAAGACTACAGAGGAAACAGGGGTATTAATAGGCTTTATGTTAATTGCTTTTTTTTTTCTCTTTCTTCTCCGCCCCCCCCACCCCACTTCCCTCCACAAAGCTGTTTTTTTTTCGTCTTCCTCTCGCTCACAACAATCATTTTTGGATATGAGATCAAACAGTCAGAATCTACTTTGAAATTCTAATGACGATCCACAAAAGACAGGCTGTGCAATATGTCTCTGCCCCCCCCCAGTAGGGCTGGCCTGTGAACACTGCCAGTGTGTGTGTGTGTGTGTGTGTGTGTGTGTGTGTGTGTTTTGCTGCCTCCAGGATGAATGGAAAGGTCGACATCCTCCAGATTGACTTTGACCCACCTTGACTCTGTCGCGCTCAACATTTTATTAATTGTCGACGAGGCGACTTTGTGTGTGTTTTTTTTTTTTTCTTGTGAACATTTGTACGGAAGACCTTCGCAACCCACGCAGTCGCACACATACAAAAACACACAGACACACACACACACACACACACACACACACACACACACACAGACTCAAACACCAACTTGTTGTCATCCGAATGGTTTGAATGGTGCTGCTAGGCTTTTCACTCTCTGAATCTGTTCATTCACATCTTCGGGGTCTTTTTTTTATTAAAGTAAATCCTTCGGAGGTCAGTTGGCATTTTAATTAGATTTTTTTTTTTAGTCTTTTGAAATATTTATTTCAAGATAAAAGCGCCAAAACACCGTCGGCGACAAAGGAGTCAGGGGAGAATTGATTTGTGTCATTTCGGGGCTGAAAATAACTGAAGCAATTTCAATGTTTGTGTTTGTGTGTTTTTTGCTCCTAACGCACCATAAAATATGGGGCATAATATGCAAAAGTGTGCAAAAGTAGAGCTGCACATATGTAAAGGCAGCTCGAACAATCAACACACGGCAAAGAAAAACGTCAGGTATCGTTTGCTACAGCAAGCCTGCATGAATCAAACGCAGCAACAATATTAATATCTCTAAGAATTAGATGCATTAGAAGTGACTCCGCCCCCCGCCTCTGACATGGCTCGAGGCCGAAGCCGACGACGCCACGCTCCTCTTTCATGAGGCAATTATTAACACACTTTTATTCTCTCCTTTTAAAAAAAAAAAAAAAAACTCTCATTAAGGAATTTCACTGGAGGATGCTCCGCTCTGAATTGCTGGGAAACTGTAACATAATGAAGAGGGCTTGAAAATTAAAATTGAAGTTTGCGGGCTGTTTTTTCTTTGCGCCGTCGCCGCACTGCCATCCAATCAGCAGGCAGCTTCGGCTAATTATGCCCGCGTAAACTGTTTCCCCAGGCCTCTTTTGCACTCCTGCTGCCAACCGCCGGGATAATGAGTAAAAAAGGTGCAGGATTTCATTACGCTGAAGGATCGCGTGCGGAAAAGAATGAGCTTATTGAACTATACGGGGCATCTGTTTTGGAGACAAAGACACACACGCGGCAAAGGGAGCTTCATAAGAGAGTTTTTATTAATAAAAGGTGTCTGGATTCTTCTTTTTTTGTTGCCCATATTTTTAGCTGAATATTTTTAATTTCCTCTGGAGGTGAAGCTGTGATCCTGTTGCTCTGTCATTGGCTCCCAGCCGCTGCCGTCTGCAGCTGGAGAGATTAGCATGTCTGGATCAGCTGATGCCACAGTGCCCGTCAGTGTGCGTGTGCGTGTGCGTGTGTGTGTGCGTGTGCGTGTGTGTGTGTTTGTGTGTGTGTATTAACAGCAGTTTGGTGCGGTGACACTGTGCAGCTATGAGCGACGTCCCTGTTTTAGGCGGATTAGCAGAGGAGGTTAAGCGTGGCGCCACCTAGCCGGGGGTTGTTGTGCGGTCTGGATGGACGCTGGGTAAACAAGTAGTAGATAAGCAAAAACCACACACACACACACACACACACACACACACATATGACAAAGTACAAAACCACCACCCTCCAATCTCACAACTTGCAACTACAGTTAGCTGTAAAATCCAGTCGGTTCCCCACAGCGTCGCTATAATAACGGACACTTCGAAAAAAAACCTTTGAATCCTTTGAAATTTTTAAAACCACGCAGTCACTGAGTCATTTAAAGTTGCTGTATATGATAATAATTCACTGCATGTTAGTTTATTCGCTGCACGTCCACCAAAACAAACCAAGCACCTGCAGGTTCCCAGCAGGAGTAGCAGCGCTGTAGCTGCACTTAGCAAAGGAGGACGCAAGTGAAATAAACAAGGTTGCCCCTGCACAGCCAGAAAAACATCATACTATTTTACCGTAACAATCAGTGTGTCGTGAATAATGTCAGCTGCAGAATACTGCAGCCTGAAGATGGCGCTGTGGCCGTTTCTGCTGTATGGTTTTGTTTTCTTTCCTCTCATTTTAAGGATGAAATACGGTTTCCTGTTTCTATCTCAGGGCTGTAGCCCCACCTCTTCACCTCATCGCACTCCCCTTTTCTAGACTCTGATTGGACCGCCTGACACTGGCTGCTGTTCCGATTGGTGCTTTCCTAGCCCACAGACTTTAAACGCGAATATTACTGCTCCCTTTCAAGCTTATTTTTGGGGCTGTGAATCATTAAAAGTTGATGAGCTGCCGCTCTTGGTTGCCTCTTTAGAGCGAGATGCGTAAAACCTCGAGTCAACAAGCGTTTCTGCCATCCCAAGACACCCATGAGATAAACCAGTGGTGATAAAAAAGGCTGCTGATCTGAGCTCCGGCAGCCTCGACGACGTGTGCCAGGTGTCGTTACACCACATCGAGTAAACTCACTCGGATGTTAACATTCAGGCTGTGGACTGAAGCTGGACCATCAGTCAGTGTCTTCTTGTATTTCCGCATGTGTCTCTGTTTATTAATCGTCTCTCCAGAAAACATGACTGCCCGGAGGCGGGGAAGCTTTTCATTTATAACTTTTCTCTTCTTTTTTTTTTTTTTTTTGCCTGAAACTTTGTAGCAACGATAGCTCACATCAAATGTTTGCCTGATGTCAGAGAGAGATGAAGAAAACATTAAAAATAAATGTTTATCCTCATATTGCGGGGCAAAATATTTTTCTAGTGACTTGACCGTGAGATCCGAAAAACATCTGAAGACTCGTTTGTACGTCTCCGGTGGGGAGTGGAAGTGGAGAAAGCGCTTTTTGGAAAAGATATCAGAGAAAATAATAATTCCCCGGCAATAGACTCACAGCCACGCTTAAAGTAAAGGTAATAACAAAAAAACGTTGGTCATACTTAAAGGAATTCAACACACACACACTCACACACACTGTGCTGTGTTTACACACGTGTGTGTTGCATAGAGAGTAGCGGTTAGTCAGCCGGCGCTATTTTTGCGTGACAAACGCGATTAACGGCGCTGACGTGCCTGAAAACGGCCTCTTTCAAGTTGTGTTTACCTCCTCATCCAAAACTTTCCAGGCACGCGGAAACGATAATGACGATCCGCCACTATCGGCGCGGCCCAGGTGACCGCCGCCGTAGCTGCCGCTGCCGCCGTGCATTCAGATTAGCTTGAAGGCGCCGGACAGCGAGCGAGCCGTCAGCGACAGGCTGGGAGAAAATAAAATAGGACAAGGAGGAGGAGCGGAATGAGAGAGACAAGAGTGGGAGGGGCCGACGACGGAATAATGATGCTGTGTGTGTGTGTGTGTGTGTGTGTGTGTGTGTGTGTGTGTGTGTGTGTGTGTGTGTCTGTTTGAGGACATAGGAAGGACATCTCCCCGGAGCCACACGGCTTGTGGAGACGGTTTTACACGTGGTTGTTTGTCTGTCCGCTCCGTTTAGGATGCTTTGCAGGAAGTGGCCTCAGGCCGGCCGTCCGGAACAATCCGTCTCTCCTCATACTTTAGCCCCCCCGCCAACTCTCAACCCCCCCCCCCCCCTCTCGCATCCTCCTCTCGCATCCTCCCACCCCACCTGCCCACAGAGTGAAATAAGAGGTGCGTGTTGGTCGTGAGTGTGCACTGAAACTGCAGTCAGGCTCCAGTTTTCAACGTGCTGGAGCCTGGCAAACAGACAGAGTGGCCAACCGTCCTTTAAAAAAATACACAATTGTCCCGTATTTGACAATGAAATGTTGCGTCCCGTTTTGAATCAATACGGGACGGGGTTTGTCCCGTATTTCTGAGTTGTCTTGAATGTGAATTTATTTTTTGACGCAAACTTGCGTTTGTTTCCATAGAGTTTACGTTCGTAACCTACAAAGTTGCAGGCAATACCATTGTGCAACCCATTCACAACAACTGCGTAGCACAGCTTGCGTAGAGTAGGCTATGCATCAGGATGGCTTGTTCTTTTCAGCTTTATTTCATTCCTTTGTAATTTGATTGTTGTGGGAAAATATGTTCAATTAAAAGATTGCAATCCAATTTAAACACTCAGCTTATTTCTAATGTCTGTTGGTAACAAAGCAGCCCCGCCTTGATGAAGGAATTCCCTCAACATGATATCAACGTGTTACCACAGGATAGTTGTTACTGTTGCCAACCACAGGGAGTAGAAGAAGAACTGGTGCTGCTGACCTGTTGATTGATTGAGAATTTTTTTCTTCTTCTTCGTCCTTGATTGAAAAGAGCATTAAGCTACTTTAACTCATCGACACAGCAACTGAGCAAGTAATGGGGGCGTGAGCTGGTCGGACCAAAGGATCATTTATATTTCACTTTGCCACCATTAAGTGCATTCAGTAACATGTTAAAACAGCAGGGTTTCATCATTTCCTGGGGCTGATTTTTTTTCTCTCTCTTTCCCTCGGCTTTGCATCATCTTATAATTGTATCATCCTCTCTGACGCTGTGTTCTACACGGTGAGATTCTTACGAGGATCAAAGCCTAAACCGCCGCCGCCATCCGCCGGCTCAATTCAAAGAGCTCGGCAGCCACAGCGGCGGTGGCGGCGGCGGTGGCGGCGGCGGCGGCGGCGGCGCGGCTGTGGGTGTGCGTGTGCGTGCGCTGCCGTGTGCTGCTAAACATATCTGTGCAGCCAACGTAATCCTCGTCCTGTCATGAGCCGGCGGACAATGGTGATTCTAATCCTGCTGCAAGAGGCTGTTTTTTCTTCTTTTTTTTTTAAACTGGAAGCAGAAAGTGAAACAGAGTGGGCGGGGCTACTGCAGATCTCTGGAGTAGCCCCGCCAAAAAAAAAAAGAGCTCTGGAGGCTTTTTTGTGAGGTCATGAGGATGTTCAGGATTTCGGTCGATTGATGGCAGGAGGGGTAGTTGGAGTTGCTACCATGCGATTGGCTGATTAACAGCTGCACCCAGTGAAGAGGGCAGTGGGAGTAAATCAATGAATTAATATCTTTAGGTTTTGCGAATGAGCTTCAAATTGTGTGAAATACGAAATCTTGCCATTGAATCCCTAACTTCCCATGTCTGATTCTTTGTTTGTTTGGAAATTCATTTTATGGAAGCTGAATTTTGAATTCTGTTGGGCCAGTCGGAGGAGAACCAGACCAATCGGTCACCATCTCCTGGGCTTCCTCTTGATGAAACACAGATTTATAATGGGTTCAATAAAAACACAAGGGCAGTTTGGTGAGCCATGCTCTGCAATTTGGCGACGTGCGGTGAACTTTGCATGAGATTTATGAGAAAAATGTCAGGACTCACTGTTTGAGCTGTGTGGGATTAATTGCCTGACGGTCTCTTCTGAAGGTTTCCCTCTGCCGTGCCTTCCTGGCCTGTCCGGTTTTGACTTTGACCACCCTGAATCCTGTTGGAAACTCTACAAATGAGTTATTCAGAAAAAACAAAACCAAAGTAGGGCCAATGAATTTAACGTGCAACCATTAGAGCCCACTGTGTGCCAGTGACGGTGTCGCTCAGCCGAGACATCCCAGGTATCCGAGCAAACATCAGGCCGAACAAACGGCAAAGTCTGTTTCTGGAGAGGGAGAGAGCGGGAGCCAGATTGCTGGTGGGGATTAAAAAGAAATAGTTTGCACAGGAAACAGTAATGAAGTGAGTCCGTGGAGAGGCAGAGCAGTTTGCATAACTAACGCATGGCAGCCAATTCCTTTACTGCTGCAAATGAGTTTATTTGCCATATTAGGGACAGGAAGTGGGTTCAGACAAATTTAGGTTTTAATCCTCCCAAAATAAAGTCTTTGCATAAGGACGACGGGAGAATTTACATGTTTTATGCCTGGATTTGTTGGGAATCCACCGACTCATCTAGACTTGAATTTGCAATAAACAAAAGAGTGCATTGTGTGGACGTGAGAGGAGAATTCTTCAGAGTGCGTCAAGAGAAATGCTTCTGGCACCCGAGTCCCTTTTCACTTTTCGCTTTTTAAGGTTCGAGCTCTTCCGTGTTTATCCACGACAAGTGGAACAATTCTGAGTCTCCATCAAAAAAAAAAAAGAGGAGGTAAGATCCACAATCTGCTGCCTTAATATCCTGACATTAAAAAAATCTCTTTCTTTCTCCCTCCCTGTATGTGTGTAATATTGGAATAATACTAGAAAATAAAAATCCTGTTTACTAGTTTGCAGAGCAAAGGAGGAGCCGCATTGAAAGTGGGAATATTAAATGTGTTTACTTTGCATGTGTTTCATGTGGGAGCGTCGACCGTAATAATTTCAGCCAAGCTGGGTTTTAGAACCAACAGGAACTCATGCTCTCTCTCATGACGCTCAGTGTCAGTGATGGAATAGTGTAAACTCACTAACAACTCACGTAGTCCGACGCAACAATGTTTATTAAATCATTTGCAGTCGCTGATGTGTTGATGCAGATGGAATTATCACCACCACTGGCACCTCAGGTCACGTTCATAAGCAGCTGAACGAAATCCGGTTATTAACGTCATGAAATATTCAGTGGAGCGTAAACCCAGGTGGCCCGCCGAAAATAACGCGGCACAGCAAAGTGTTAACATTAACTCAGTCCATTTTAACGTTGCCTAATGCATAATGCATTTCTGAACATAAAGGAAGTATTCTGTACAAAGGTCTGTTAGCAAATTTCATTAAACTGTGTTTAATGAACTTTAGTGAAGTTTTTAATTGCACTTGCCGGGGGAGTTTAGCGGAGCTGCGGTGGGAACGAGTTGCCCTGTGTGCTCCTCAGTCTTCGGCCTGATTCTGGTGCAAAGTTGGAACAGTTTAGTCCTTTTACCGCCGTGCAGTTCTGTTTAAACTGCTGCAGCTTCCCCAGTGCTCTCTGCAGCGGCAGCAGCAGCAGGTGTTTACAGCTACGAGTCAGTGCCGGAAAGCTCTTTGGTTTCTTTGAGGATGTTGATAGATTAGACCGTAAATATGAAGCTCTTAGTTCAGTGCAGCAGCGTGAAGAGATAAGTTTTTTGATTCATGAAAAACAATATCCCACTCAGCGCTTTTAACGGAGACACGCTCTCCCTGTTTCTGCATCGTGTCGGTGTTTTCAGTGTTCAGAGGAAAACAAAGACACGATGGAGATGATGCACTTTCAACGCTGCCGAGATGATAATTTCCCTCTTCGTTGCCTTTGCAGAGAAGTGACGATAAACAGGTTGCAATCTGAAGAGCTGAGTGGACATTAAAGCAAATCCCCGCAACAACATCTGGACTCGGAGAGACGACTCGCTCCGTCGTTAGTGACTCGGAGCAGCCGGTTAAATGTGAAGTCGCTCGTTAACATTCACGCGAAGCGCTGATGGTGCAGATCGGGCGCAGGCGGAGGGTTGTCGGGTCGGCGGCGGCGGACGGACTGAGGTCGCGTTGCTCCGCCCCCGTCCGTCAACCGCAGAGACTCGTGAGCTGAGAGTCTCTCACGCTCCTGATGAAACAACCCAGAGGGAGAATTATTGTCCATAATTAGACGACGCCTCTTCCTCCTCCTCCTCCTCCTCCTCCACCTCCGCCTCCTCCTCCTCAATCGATGCACCTTTCATTTCTCCCTTATCTTTAATCTAAAGTAGCAGGAAAAGAATGCCGGTGCATCGCCACCCGTCTTATACAGTCACTCACAGTCTGAATGCAAAGATTTGCTCTTACTTTAAGCACCAGTTTCAAAATATTTTGAAACCACAATTAACAATGAATTAAGGAATAAGTTTTGTTCGCTTGAGTTTTTTTTAATTAAAAAAACTTGATTTAAAAGCATATTTCTTCTATTCCTCAAAGATCATTTGCATTGCAACATGTGAACTTCGCTACTGCATCATTATTGCCAATCAGTAGCAAAGCTTTCCTATGTGACGTGCAGTAAAAGCCTCCTATTAACGGGAGAAAAACATGTAGAATGAAAAAAAACATTTTGCTGAGAGCCGAGTGGGACGCAGCCGCTCTCCGTCCATCTGACTGATTTGGTTGATTGATGTTCGCAGAGCTGCTGCTGCTGCGGCTGAAAATGGTGGGTGTTTTTTTTTTTTTTTTTTAACTCTTTGATGGTTTTGAGTGTGTGGATGTGCGTTTTGGACAAATGAGTTGTTCCCACTCGGGAAACGTGTGAGCAGTTCTTGAATGTTTAAAAGACTCTGGCTGGAGTTTAGATGGTAACGAGGAGAGTGTGGAGCAGATCTGCTGCTGCTGCTGCTGCTGCTGCTGCTGCTGTCTGATGGTGGTGGTGGGATGAAGTGATGTCCGGTCATCTTTTGTCTCTTACGGCCCTAAAATCAGTATGTTGTCATCAGTCCCTCGGTGAAGCCTGATTGGCTCAGTCACCTCCTCCCTCCTGTTTGAATGTCCGCTCCAGTGTTTACGTTCATTGGAACGTCGCATCCTCCGAGTCTCTTAGTTTAGGTCTGTGCGTTTATAAACTCGTTCACGGCATTTCTTTTTCTAATGTTGGTCCGGAAATATGTGACCGAAACAGAAAACCACGAAATACAACACAGGATCATCAGCATAGACGCCCTGTGCACATGTGGCCGTTGTGCCAGAACTGACACAGAATTGTACGTGTGTGTGTGTGTGTGTGTGTGTGTGTGTTTGTTTTCTGGCCACATGTGGAGATAAGAAGAGAAGCCAAAGAGTGTGACTGTGCAGACTAGTGACAAAGTCTCCAGGGGCGAAAAGCCTCGAAAATCAACCGAGACAGAGAAGACATTAACCCCCCGTCGGGACATGGGCCCGTGTGTGTGTGTGCATGTGTGTGTGTGTGCGTGCCTGTGCGTGTGTGTGTGTGTGTTTGTGTGTGAAGATGAGATCGCTCTCTGATCAAGTTAAACTGCCCTCATCCATTTTTTTCCTTTGCACCATTAGCAAAAAAAACAAACAGCGTCTTTGTATCCTGTGTCAGCTTCACAGGTCGTGTGTGTGTGTCTGTGTGTGTGTGTGTGTGTGTGTGTGTGTGTGTGTGTGATGCCGTTGTGTTTTCAGACAAACGCTCTCTTAATCAAACACTTGAGTTTCTTCCTCCTTTAATTATGTGGGACTTAATGATGTAGACGGCCGTGTTGTCTTCATTAAAACCAAACACTCTTCCTGCTCGCCATCCCCTCCCCCCTCCTATTCTTCTTCTTCTTCTTCTTCTTCTTCTTCTTCTTCTTCTTCTTCTTCTTCTCCTCGGAAGTTTAACATGTCAAACTTTTGAGAGGGTGTTGAATAGAGACTTGTTATAAAAAAGGAAAGAGAGGAAGGCAAATAAATAAAAAGGTTGGGAAAAAATAACTTCTAGTAAATTTCTGGAACAGTAGAAAAAAACACTTCTTTTTTTTAGGGACTTAACAGTGACTTTATTTATATATCAGTGAATTTATTCAGTTTATTTACATTTTCTTTTTAATTTTATCTCAGTCCCAGTTTCTGACTGTGGCGCATCACACTGGAGTCAAATATAAAGTCTGGAATTGAATGTTTTTTTGTTTTTGTTTTTAAAAAGTGCAACTTGCAGGGCAAAGAGCAGGAATTGAATATAAAGGAAGGCTTGAGTAGAAATATATTTTTTTAAATTGAACTCTTTAACACATCAGTGATACAGTGGAATCTCCACGTATAAAACCATGCAGGAGATTTACTTTAGATTACTTAACCATCACCTCTAAAGAGTCTTTCCCATATTTCCCATCATGCAACGCAACACTTTTCAATCAAACCCTAGTTTCCAAGCACTCACTGTGCTTCGCAGGTGAGCAGTGACAGCGTACTGTCCCTTTAAAGCAACACGCCTCATCAGCCGGTGCTGAGATTTTGTCCTCGGCTGGTTGATGAGGACGTCTGGCCGTCTCCTCCTCAGCTCTGACCTGTTTGTTAACAAGCGGCCGCCTCCATTAAACAGCGCTAATCTAACTTTTAATGAAGCTGTCGGCGGGAATTACTGTCAGCCAACACACACACACGCACGCACGCACGCACGCACGCACGCATACACAAATAATCTTAGAGACAGACTCCCAGATGAAAAGCGTCTCATTAGCGCCGCGCTGGTTGTTGTTCTCCGTCGGCAGCGTTACCGTGGACACAATCAGCGGCTGCTGAGAGGTCGAGGGGTCGCCGCAGGCTGGACTTCTTAAACTTCTGCGAGCCGCAACCACGTTGGGCCGAGAGCCTCCTGTAGGTTTTACATCTAGCGCGCACAACAACAGTTGTGGAAAGTTTTAAAACAACCTTTTACGACTCGTGCACGTTGCGGCCGTCCCATCGGAATCATTCTAGAAAGAACGAAAAACATTCAAGAAATAATGCTAATGATATGCCATAACGATATGATAATATATATGATAATGATAATGATATGACATGATATAAATAGTAGCGCTAATGATATGCAGGCGCAAAAATGCCCAGAGGAGTCAGAAGCACAAATTGCGCTCAAGTAAGCTGACGGCTACAGATCGTCAGATCGGCGCTCCTGAGCGCTCCGGTGATTACGACCGCGGTCGTGATCGGAAGGCAGTCTTCCCGTCAGCTGAAGTGGCCGTCCCTGCCGCTGCTGTCCCCGCTGAAAGTCCCAGCTTGCGCTTGGGTTTTGTGCTAGCGGTCACGGACATGTACACACGTGTAAATAAACGGCCTCGGCGTCGCCAAGCACAAACGCGCTCGCAGAGGAAGCAGCCTCCCGCGGCACCCTGGGAAATTCTCCTGAACGTGCGAGCGCCATCTGTTCGCTTGCATGGCGAGATGGAGAAGGAGGGTAAACAGGTGGGTGGGCGGGCAGGTGTAAGGTTATTCCGAGAGACGGCGGGGAAGAGAAAACATCCGGCAAACAAAGCAGCTCGTTGTTTACCGACCGGAGAGAGAGAGAGAGAGAGAGAAAAAAAAAAACGGGAATAATAAATACACATTTTTTAATCTCGCTTACTTCTTCAGTTTTTATTGCTTCGATTGTTCAGTCTGCAAAAGTTGTTTTCAATTGAGGAGAGGTCCTCTGCTGCCTGCGTGTTGCCATGGTTGCTTCCGGCTGTGTTTGCATGGCAATACAGTCCAGACGCTTTTTGACAAAGACAAACAAAAGTGAGCCGACAATACAAAGAAACCCACCACGTCTCCAGGTGGAGGTCAAACTCACAGGACATCCATCTAAAAATCTAAAGCTCCAGTCAGAGTCACAATCACAGCTGGTCAGGTCATGATTGGACCAATCGGAGTCCTTTGAGGAGAAGGGGGCGGAGCTACAGCCAGGGTTCAGCACTCTGCTGCCGCCACGTGGCTCCTGTGTGTCTGATTGGCCGAATGTCTGTCCAGTCATCTTCCAGGTTGATTCTGAAGGACTCCTCCCCTTCCTCGGATGGAAACGTGAAATGAAGGTACTACTTTGGTGTCAAACAGGTTCCACCTCCTTTATTTTTCGTCACTGAGACTATTTTGAGAGCGACTCCATCGGTGGCGCTCGCCTCAGTCACGGCTGGAGAGACGAAATCTGCTGCTTGTGGGGTTTTACTCTCTTTGAGCATGTTTTTCCATGAGAGGTGTCAACTTTTTAACATTTTTTTTTTTGCTGATGATGAATATCTTGTTTTGGGTGCGAGGTTCATTCATTTTCATCAGCGGCGATGTGTGCCTTCCAACAATCTGCTCCCCCGCTGTCTATTCATCTCGAGTAATTTCCTCACCTCACTAAGTTCATAATTATGAGTCTGCGCAGCCATTATTAGTGCTTCAAAACAAACAACAGAGCCCCTGCAGCCAAGAAGCCAGCCATGACAGCCTAAATACTCTTCCCCTCCTTTTATTAGCTGCCTTATTAACATTTTAGCCATCAGGGCTTTTCATGATCCGGGCTGCCAAACACAAAGCGTGAAATTTAATATCAAGACGATCATTCAGCGCAATTTTGACATTGTTATTATTATTTTGCAAAATTAAAGTGAAGGCTTTCTGAGGGGTAAAATGAGACGTCTACCTTTAAAAAAAAAAAAAAGGAAAGGAAAAGAAAAGAGAAGGGAAGCTTGTCACCGACATCCAGCATGTAATTTCTTTCAGTTGACGAGTTTGACTAATTATAATCAGCGCGACTCTGTTTTCGATGTATGAATAAACAGCAATTAAACAAAACAGGCGCGTGTTGCCGCCCCCCTGTTATTATTTCACAAGCGATCCACAAACAAAGGTGCCATTGAACCGTTGCCATCTCAGTTTAACCAGCCACCGGGGTCCTTTATAACTTCAGAGACTTTTGAGTATTTCGATTGTAAGCAATTGAAAACAATTCATCACTCGGTTGCATCTCCGTCCCGAGAGAGAAATAAGAGATGGATTGTGATCAATTATTATCAAGATGAACACCAGTGAGTGAGGATTTAAAAGTTGGTTGTTTAGCAATAATTGGATTTGAAGCTTAACTTCACAGAGCAATGAAAATGGAATTAATGCCTTCACTCTCATAGAAAAGCTGAACCAGACGACCACCCCCTGGTTTCACTGGTCGACCCCGTCCTGTCACGGTGGTCGCCCCTCTGCTGGGGGCTACAGGCGCCCTAGCATGTTAGCGTAGCATAACAGGGGCTCATAATATCTTAAAGAGTCTTGAGTGAAGGCGTTTGGCCGCACACTGCGTCTTTATCGCTGCTTGCAGAGGCAACGCCGGCCGTTTGCTGCTTTGTAAAATCTGATTTAAAAAGGAGTTTATGAGCCAGTAAGATTATAGGAAGAGTTCACAGTACAGGGTTTTTTTTTTTGTGTGTGCGTGTGTGTGTGTGTGTGCCTGTGTGCCTGTGAGGGCCTCAAACCACCCGACGTCGTCCAAGAATGTGGCTAATGTGGGTTTAACAGCGTGAAGGGCCGCGGAGAGGAAGGACGCTGATTGCAGCCGAGCTGATGCTGCTCTCATCACGTCTGAGGAGACACTCGGCAGCTCCTCCGCAGGAAGCCCTCTGCTCCCCGGGCCAATCACAGCCAAGTGCCGACCCTCTTTCGGGGAGTCAATTGCCCAATCAAGCGGAAGGACAACAGCTCCTTGTCGGTCAATGACCCAATCACAGAGGGTTCTGCTTCTTCTGCGTCCTGTTCTTTTGGTTTGTATCTTCAGAATCAAAACTTGCTCGGAGTGGAAAAGAGCCAATAAAAACTGCTAATGAATGGAGTCCAGCAGGTTCAACTGAAAGATGCATGGATCAGTTAGAAAGGCAATCAGAACGATTGAACGAAGGACGAGCATTGATTGGAAAGCGCTTCCTCCATTATCTCATTTGGACTCGTTTACTCAGAGGTAACGTGCGTGTGTGTGTGTGAGCTCTGGGATTTTTCTTTGTTTTGCTTGATCCGCAAAGTTACATGTGCGCATCTGTTGGAAAACTCGCAACAGTCCCGTTGTCAGATCAATTGTTTCCCTCCAGACAACAGTGGAGCAAATAAGCACCCAGAAACAATCTAGATGTCTTTGACTATTTAGCCCTCTGTTTGCAGCCTTCTGTCTACCCTCCTCCAAATGGTGTTGAGTTCACTGACCTGCTGGAGTTTTTTTGTTGGAAACTGTGGCAATTTTTTTATTTTATTTTATTTATTTATTTTTTTACATCTGATCCCCTTTTCAAGTTATTCATATTTCCCCAAACTGGTCAAATCAGAATAAAAAAAAACCCAGAGCTGCTTTTTAGTGCAAACCATGACTTGGCTTGGCTGCATTGTGATGCGGTTGTGTGTCGGTTGCCAAAGTCCCTCCCAGTCCTCCCAATTACTGCCAGGCTTGGAGCCCATGATGTCAGCCACGTCCACTTGATAAATGTGGCCCGTCGGAGGAGGCCGACGCTGCTATTGATTTTAATCTGACACTTTGGCCATCATATATATATATATATATATATATATATATATATATATATATATATATAGATATATATATATATAGATATATACATATATATATATATATATATATATGTATATATATATATATATATATATATATATATATGTATATATATATATATATATATACATATATATATGTATGTGTATGTATGTATGTATGTATGTGTGTGTGTGTGTGTGTAAGGTAAAAAAATATACTGTATATAGGGCCACTTTCAGTCTCCTTGTACAATAAGCTGCTTTGATTTGTCAAAATTAGAGGCCTTGATTAAAAGAGAAAAGCGTATCATGCAGGAAATTAAAGGCGGGTTATTCCGGTTCCCCTCCCAGCGTGCCGAGTCGTGGAGGACGGGACTCGGAACAGCAGGTTTGATGTTCACGTCAGACGTTCTTGGACTGAGAAGATGAATGGAGGTGCATTAGCGCCGTGTTTATTAATGGTTTCGGGAGCTGACGAGTCACTGTGCAGCATGTATATGTATATTTTAATCCCCCTTGAGCTCCGACAGACAGATGTTTTCACTTCTCTGGCTTTTAAAGGGCCGGTGCGTGCAGTATCGCAGCGTCTCTGCTCCTCACTTCTGACTTTTTTATGCTTTTTTTCATCTCCTTTTCTTATTTTCCTCTGGCCAGTCACGCATATTGTCTTTCTTTATTCGTTAAAATGCAAAAAATATATTTTTTACACCAATCTGTGTTTCTGTCCTCTCAGTGAGAGTGCCTTCATTACCTAGTGTGAGCTAGAACACACACTGATGGAGCTCAAGGCCCTCGGTGATGTCACAGACGGCCCTTTGCTCACTCACTCGCTGACGCCTGTGCTACACCATGTGGTGCGGAGCAGTGAACACACGCACCCTGAAAAGGCAGCACTTTGTTTCCTTGCTGTTTTTTTTTTCCTCCCGATGCTGAGTGTCCTGCCTGAGTTCTTGCCGCCCTCGCAACTCGGCTACATTTTCCATCTTTTTAGTGCCTCTCTGTCGGTTTTAGATGAGAATGATATCCCTCTGACCCTCCACTCCAAATAAACTGCGGCTACGAGAACACACTCTGTAAATAAATAAGCAACTTCAGCTGACAGAAAAAAATGATTATTTTTCTCAATATGAGACGTTAGGTGCTGCGTGATATAAGCTGCGTTTCCATTGCAGTTTTTCACAAAATAAAAGCAATATTTCTAAAATTTGTTGCAATTTGCAGGTATTTTTTATTGAATGGTGCGAAGTGCATAAACCGTAATTACAACAGAATTACAAGAATTATATTTGGTATTCAAAAGAAAAAAATCCTTTTCTAGCTGCCTTCCAACCTTTGGGCAGCTAAAATAATAATAAAACAAACAAACCTGGAGGTTTCACTCAATGTTCCTCATGATATTTTTATGTCTGTAAAATCTATACATGAGCACCTGCACCTGGCTTTACTAGCACGTGTATCTAGAGTGCCAACTATTGGAAATTGACAGACATCGACTGGAGCTCAGGCCTAGAGTTTGTTTATTGAGGTCAGCGGAAGAAAATCTGGGCGCATTCCGACATCAGAGAGAGAAAGAATACATACCAGGGCCGGTGAAGAGAGCGGGATGATATATAAATAAAATACAAGAAGGCTGCCACAAACACGACCTGAGTTATATAAGCAAGCCGCAGCAGGAGCGGACGGGTCGGAAATCTTTTCAATCACGTTTTTTTATTCAGCGGCCGTTGTTTTCCTGGAGCACAGCGAATCAATAATTTTGTGATTATAACCGTCCTGCGGGACGGCAGATAGGAATCAGCTCAGATAATGAGCCGCTACACCGAGCTGCAGGGCAACAAATTACAAGCGTGCATACACACATTATGTGCACACAAGCCCGTGGACACGTGCACACACACTCACTCACACACACACACACACGCGCACGCGCGGCTGAAGTAAGAGTAACGGCAGTCCATCAGGGATGTGGAGGCTTTCATCTCATCATCAGCTCACATTTCACCTGCTCGACTGAGCTGCAAACTGGTAAACAAAGAGTAACACAACTGCCATAGTAATTACACCACTATTGATATTGGGACAAATTGATCATTTGCCCTGTTTTACATTTGTTTTTGTTTTTTTGCTTCACCTTTGTTGACATATATAACTGATATTCTGTATGAGCAAAGACTGTAAAAGACTGTTCCCAAACTCACTCCTACCCACACGTGCACACATGTACACATGCACACCTCCACAGATCCTGTCCTGATGGGTCCGACTCTCGAAAGCCTTTATCTTGTGTACTGAAGCTCAGTGGCGATCTGCAATAGTGCCGTGCTGGCTTCTTCTTCTTCTTCTTCTTCTTCTTCTTCTTCTTCTTCTTCTTCTTCTTCTTCTTCTTCTTCTTCTTCTTCTTCTTCTTCTTCTTCTCCTTCTTCTCCTTCTTCTTCTTCTTGGCAAAACTTCTCTCTTTCTGTCTCTCTCTGTCCCACAGTGTCTCGCTCCCTCTCTGCCAGCTGACTTTATTTTCAAACATCCCTCGGCTTCAGTAACACCAGTGTATTTTTTTGTTTTCAGTTCAACAGGGATATACCTACATGTCTGTTTTAGTCAGCCTTTAATCACACGCACACGCGCACACACCCCTTCTCGTGGACTCCAGATTACCATTGATCACTGATTGATTCTGAGCTGCTCTTCGTCAAGAACGTCCCCAGACGAAGACTCTTGTAAAGCTGCTGACTCCTCCTCCTCCCTTCTCCCTCCACCCGACTCCCACTTCCCAAAACGCTGTTGCTTTATCGGCAACATCTGCACCGGCTCGGCCGGTTCCGAACACGTCAGAGCAAAGGCCCGAGTTAATTAATTATTGAGACGAGGGTTCACCACTTGAGGCGGAGCCTCGCGGCTTTCTGGTGCTGATGGATGGACGTGTTGAGGCTTTAATAGCGGCGGCAGCAGCGAGAAGAGAGACGGTTGTGATGCTTGATTAAGCAACGGCGGTAGCTGAGAGTTTTAATGAGCGCCGACAGGGACCATACCCTGCAGAAACGACCCTCTGGTCACGCTGCATCGTTATTGGTTGGAGATGGACGAGGTCAGCTCACTCTTCTCCGTGTCTCTCCAGCTAAACAGACCATAAAACAATCAGGGAAGCAGTTTAGATGGTTTCTAACTGGCCTGTAAGCGCCAGGGATTTGCCCGTAATTTCCCTCCTAATATAACCAATGAGGACCTGCCGAGACGTGATTGATGGATTGCTCGCTGGTTAACATATATCGAGCAGTCAGAGGGGGCGTGAAAAAGAATATCTTTCAACGCATCCAGCGAGTCTTTTTGGCCTCTGCGGGACACCTTCTAAATCTCCTCTACCTCTCCTCTGGTCCTCTCAGTATCCTGTGAGCGTCTTGCACAATACAAGGCTGAAAGGAAACTTGTTTGCATTGTTTGCCTAGATTTGCACAAAACCCAGCCAATGCAAAAAAAACAAAACAAAACACGGAGCTCCTGGACGAGAGCATTTTCTTGTCGCGTTGGATTTGGTTGCAAGAAACGTGCTTTAAATGCAAAAACTTCCAGCGTTTCAGTGGCTCGCCCGCGTCGCTGATGTGTTGTTGGCTGCAGAAAGCCAGTGAACTGGTCCTGACAGCCCCTCACAGCCGCACGCATTAGCCACAGAAAATGTTGGGGTATGTGAGAAGAATCATATGTGACAGTGAATCAGGCCCCGGGATGATTAAACATCTCCTCACATTACTGCGTTATGAAGATGTAATGGTCTCATTAGAGGCGGAGATTGGCCCTGCTTATCCTCCCCTAACTCACAGACCATCTCCTTGACCTCTGGGGGTGGCCACGCCCTCCCCCACAACCCCTCCCACCTCCGAGGTCACACCGTCTAATTGGGCGAGGGGGCACAGAGCGGCGGTCAGCTGGGGGGGCGAAAAGCCTGCCAGCCAATCGGAGAGGTCAGAGATAATGAGAGCGGCACCTGGCCGCCGATGCAGGTGGGACTTGATGAGTCGCTAATCTGATGTTTGATGAGTTTGTGCAAGTGGGGGAGGGGAGCCGGTGGGGGGAAGAGGGGTACTTGGCACGGTGGCACGGCGGCGGACTAACAGGAGTGTGGTCACACCGACACAGAGCCACATGCCCGAGGCCCCTGGGGGCCCCGGGAGACAGATGGGAGGCTGCTCGCTAATGGGACGCAGCGGCTAAATGGACTTAATAGACGGAGCCAACCAACGCCGTTGCCACGGAAACCGGAGAGACCAGAGAGAGAGAGAGAGAGAGAGGTAGAGGTGAAGGTGTCGGAACATGCTTTTTTTTCTACGTGTGCGAGGTCCCCGTGGTTGTTGTCGTCAGCATCAGGTTTTGTGTGCTTGTGTGTGCGTAAAGGTTCCCACACGCTGAAAAGCTCCAAGGAAGAGTGTTTTTCTGAGACACACGTCTCCTTCATAGGAAAACAGGGTTTTTTGTTTTGTTTTTTTGCAACAAAGGATCTGAAACTGCAAAAGTTGACTTTTTTATGGACAATGTTTTTCTGTTTCTTTTTTTTTTTTCATTTTACACCTACAGGGCAGAGGAGCCGTTTCTATTTACACTTTCTGAGAGACGTGTTGGTGACACGATGTACCAGGTAGAGCACATGAACTGCTGCTGCTGCTGAGCACACACACACACACACACACACACACACACACAGAAATGGTCTGTGTGTGTGTGTGTGTGTGTGTGTGTGTGAGCGTGCTGGCCTGTGGAGAATGTGAATGGATGGTGGCTGTCCTAGCAGGCTGATGACGGGGCTAATGTGATGGCGGGGGTGGGGAGGTAGGGGAGGGGGGGGGATAATGGATGACCCTGAAAACGTCCTGCCCCCTCTCCCCCTCGCCCACCCTCACTCTACCTCCCCATCTCTCCCCCCCCATCCTTTCACGGTGTCTCTCGCCTCCAGCTGGCGGCGATCCGGGGTCAACGCCACCGACTGCACGTCACTGCCGTGGAGCTCCGTGACGCCTCGGCCGTCTTTATTTTCTAAATGTTTAGTCTGCGTGAAAAAGACGCGTAAACATCTCTCTGATTCAAATCAATCCGTCGGCCTGACAAAACATTTGCAGCAGGGCTTCATTTTCACACCTGTTTGTGTAAAGTCGCTGTCAGACTTTTTATGAGCAGATTTTGGATGAAACTTCAAAGGCTTCAGATATTTTTAAAGGCATTTTTAAAAAGAAAGGTCTGAAGGTCTTGACAGTCACTCTTTGAAAAAAAAAAGCTGCACATCATGAAACAAAACACAATTTACTTTGGTACAATGTTTCCTAAATATTTTTAGGGTGGGGGTGGGGGGGTGGGGGGGAATTATTTCTTGTATCCATCCTGTGAAGAGCGCAGCGAAAGGATTTTAAAACAGAAGGTTTGGGGGAAAAAAAAAAAAAACTTCCTTTGTTCTGTGTTGCGTTTTTGGCATTTTCCACTTCTATTAGCGTATGCATATGTGTGAGTGTGTAGGTGTATTTTTTTCACCTGCGTGGTTCAATGTCTTTATTTTCTTTTCGATTGTGTTTTTCTCCCCCCCAAAAAATAAGCACCTTGTTTTTTTCTTGTTTCCCAATGAAAAAAAAAGTTTGCAGATGTAAGAATCGAACAAATCTCCTCCCTCCGCGCCGGCCAATCAGACGGCGTCTGAAAGGGAAACACTTGACGCAGTTGTTCGGCCCGATTGGGCCCAGTTTTAGTTCCATTTGAGTCTTTCTCTGTCCGGTCATTTGTTCCTCTTCTCTGCCTGGTGTGAGCAGTAATTACCCAGTTTGGCTCTAAGTGGCCTTCAGTGGTGGAGCTGCGGAAAGCCTCTCTGCCACTAGCAGCTCGGTGATCTGCGGGACTTTATTCCCGCTCTTACTCAGTCTCCCTTTGTCTCCGCGGTCTGCCCTGATTGGCCCGTCTAATCAGAGGGTATTTATCTGTCTGCCGTGATGTGATGTGACTGGGCCGTTTGGCAGCCATCAGCGGTTGGTCCTTTTGTTCTGCTGCAGCCACTGCTGGGCTTTTCAGGCCCAGATTTCAGTTTTAATGCTGAATTCCAGTTTTAAAATCCATGTTGTCTTTCATCAAAATGTCTTTTCTTCGTTAGTTCATGCATGTGTAAACTGTTACAGAGAACTGAGATGTGCTCCAATGCAACCAATCAGCAAATCCATCGTTTTTTTTTATACAGCTGAACACGGAAACAGACGACAAACACTCTGATGTGTCTCATTGAGCTCAAGAAAGCAGTGAAAATCACTGCTGGTTGACTCGTAGTGCTGAAACGCAACTTGAAGATTTTGTTTGCAGGTGGGGCGTTAACAAAAAACAACAACAACAACAACCGCACAAAAACAAAAGAGAATCAAACTTCTTCTGAAGCATAAAACTTTGCCCCGCTGCTGCCAACAAGCGTCCTCAAGTGTTTTGTTCCCGTCGCCGAGATGCTGGAAGTGGCTGTGAAGTGGTGGATTCTATCAGGCAGGGATATCTCTGCCCTTGTTTACTCTGCTCAGATCCCACTCGCTACGCCGAGCCAGCGGAGGAACGTCGCCCCAGAACTTGGCAAACACGCAGGAAATGAGATTTGTTATCGCCTCTCCATCGGTCCGCCTCGCTGGCATACACAATCCAAGTGTATGTGTGTGTGCGCGTGTGCATGCGTGTGTGCGTGTGTGTGTGTGAGACAGAGAGAGAGAGAGAGACACTCAGTTTTAGTCTGTGCCCGCCTTTTTTCTCTTCTGAGCAGACAAATTGGGCTTTTTGTCCAAGTGTTTTTATGATGTAAATCCATGAGCACACTCGTGTGTGTGTGTGTGTGTGTGTGTGTGTGTGTGTTCTGTGTGTGTGTGTGTGTGTGTGTGTGTGTGTGTGTCTGTGTGCGTGCGTCCTTTGTAAAGCAGCTGTATTGTATCAAACAAACGGTGCAGGGGCGTCTCTGTGGACGCGCCGTCTCAATTGATTCATTCTTTCTGCAGCAGCTAATATCATTTTTTTTTTTTTTCATGGACACAGACAAAAGCTCCCAAATCTTATCTGTCTCCATTCACAGCATCAGGCTTCACAAGAAGCATAATGAGGAAATAATTAGTAGCTTATCGGCATCAGTTCTTGTGTGGAATGCTTTGGTGTGTGTGTGTGTGTGTGTGTGTGTGTGTTTGTGTGTGTGTGTGTGTGTTGTTTGTGGATACAGAGGTTTAGAACAGTATTTAAACTGAGAATCATTGTTTTTTCTCTTTGTTTGACTGTATTTTTGTGATTTTCAGTTTTGCGTCCCTGTGTGTGTGTGCGTTTGTGTGTGTTGTGTGTGTGTGTGTGTGTGTGTGTGTGTGTGTGTTACATATTCCTATGACAGTACCAGCAGAAAACATCTGAAACAGGTGATCTACTTCCCATCAACAAACCTGCCGAGCACGACATCCCTTCACGCAGTGATCCGATTCCTCTGAACGACTCACTTCACCGCTCTTCAAACGAATCCCCTCATTGGGTGAACCGGTCGGGAAACGACGTCTGTTCCTGCCAGATACACGGCTCGGCTCGGCTCGGCTCGGCTCGGCTGGGCTGGGCTGGGCTGCTCCCCCGCGGTGACAAAGTGCCCCGACACATTTTTACACTCAAATAAGATTCTTTGCAATTCAGTCTCCCGGCGTTGAGCCGTAAAATCCGCCGACCCGCCGAGCCTTTTCATCTCCTCCGTGCCGGCGCGGCATCGACTTGCGACACCTTCATTCAGCTGGGGACTCTTTAATGGCCTTCATTCTGCCGCCAGTCACAGCAGCCCCGTCACTTCCTGCCGCTGCGATATCTGTCAGTTGCTCAGTTAAGGAAAAACAAAAATACATTTTTTTGGGGATGACGGCCAACATTTTGAACATTTTATTTGGTGCCTCGCCGATATTCTCATGATGGTAGCGATGAGTTAAAGCGGTCGCGCCGCTGCGGGAGACAGGGTCTGTGTTTTATGTTGATTTGGGGGCCGTTAGCGAGAGAAATACACTCCTCTCAGAAAGGCCCCGTTTTCCCTCAGCGGCTGATTAAAACATTCATCAGACGCTGAACCTGCAGCTCTTCTGCGGCATTGATTAAACAATGTGGCCGGGTTTACAGTCGGAGCATCGGATGCTGATGTTGCACTGCTTCTGTGCTGCTGCTGCTGCTGCTGGTGGTGGTGGTGGTGGTGGTGGTGGTGGGGAGGGGACTGGAAGCAGCGATGGTGGATGAGAAAAGTGTTGCTCGCTGCTCTCGGCATCAGCAGATTCAGCGGCGTGAGTTATTGGCCCCGATGTGTTTTCTTTGTTCCTCGACCGCCGTGCATTGTTGCTCTTCTCGCCCGGAGACTTATTATTCCGTGAACGTGCTTAATTAAAATCACACGTGGAAAAAATGCATGTGGCAAGTCGCTCCACCTCGCTGGCTATACATTTGGGACTCACCAAGCAGTTTTTTGGTCGGTCTCGCCTTTCAGATGAGAGGCGAGACGGGATGAGATATCAAAAACACCAAACTACCAACTACCAACAGTTTACCCTATTGTGACTGTTTCCGGACAGGTTCATCACCTCAGCTGGATTTTAATGCAAAATGTGGACGAGCCATCAGGTTTCTCGTTAGTTCCACATTTGTTGCCAGAAACGACATTCAAATAGTGAGCAGTTAGAAGTTAGAAGTAGTAGGTCGCTATCGTTAGCACTGTGAGCTAACACCAGCTGGTCTCATCTTGACTTGGACGTCTACATCTGCGGATGGACAACAGGTCCGGATGGAAACTCTGGATGAAACTTTGTCCACCTTTGACCTCAGCTCAGCTCTGAAGTTCCCAGTCGGTCCTTGAACACCGAGGAGTCGCCGTTCACCGACCTTTAGGTCGTATGTCTACATCTGCGGCCCGCCCCCTTTTTACTCTTGTCACCCGGTTGGTTGTCGCCTGTCCAGTCGCCACTTGTTTACAGCGCGGCAAAGTTAATTAGCCGTTTTATGGCTGATTTACGGGCCGACAGGCGGAGACAAGAGACGGTGGCGGCCGGAGCTGCCGCTGCTGCTGCTGCTGCTGCTGCTGCTGCTGCTGCCGCTGCTGCTGCGCCTCGTCCTTGTTGCCAACTCAAGGACTTGTCAACGGGGGCATTAAACAACCGTTACCGCAGTAGCAGCTGATTGTTGTTCAAAACACGCTGCAGCTACGTTTGCATGCTGACATAAAGTCTAACTCAACCATATAGCGCACCATGTACCGTGTTACCCAGAGATACACAAGTGCAACTCCACTCACCTTGACCTTTTGTCCAGACCAAAATAAAAAAAAAGGTTCTTCTTGGAGGCCAAACTAAACTGGATGGATATATATGTATATATATGTATATATGTGTGTATATATATATATATATATATATATATATATATATATATATATATATATATATATATATTATACATATAAATGAATCGGATATCTGGAATGCGTGAAAACACATCAAGCTACCAAGTCTCACAACTTTAACTTAACGATGAACTTGATGCATTCACCAGGTCACGTGTTTCTCAATGCTCAGCTGGAATCACGCCCCCTAGTGGTGGTAGGCAGCCGAGCTGCTTTGCTGCGAGTCAGTTCACAGCTTCAGCTCAGCGGCGCTGCTTCGCTCTCCCTCACCTCCTCGCCTCGGCCTGTACAAATCTAAGCCGACGTCAGCAGGGCCGGGCGGGTTAGCAGCGATGCTAGCACGCATGTGTACGCAGGCTGTCATCAGCTCTGCCTTATAGCCTCGGCGCTGACAGCTAACAAGAGAAGACATCACGGCAGCCGCCACGGCCAGCGGAGCGCTCGCCACCAGCACGCCGTCGTGTAGCTACAGGTGCAAAAACTCAGCCGTGCTTAAAGAGGCTGACGGTGGCGGGCAGCCGGCGGCGTGGCGGCACCTGACAGCTGCTTAATGTCAGCGTGTGCAGACTCTTTCTCAAGCAGCCGGAGAGGAGGAGAGGTGCTGGAGTGTGGAGGCCACTGGTATTTTGAAGCGGCTCGCTTCTTTTCTTTTTCCTGCGGGTGTCTTTTCTTTTTTAGTATTACCCTATGACGTTATGACATTTGTGAATTCGTCTTTGCTTTCTGTGAGGTTTATGCCCAGTTCTGTACCTCTAGGTTGGGTTTTGTGTCTTCACTCTTCAGTTAAATTCTCTTTAAGCTTTATTTTTTTTTGCCCACTCGTGAATGTTTTGTTTGACTTTTTGCTTTATTTGATGCTGATTGGTTAATGTTACTGGTGCAATTTTAGAGGAAACCCAGACCGAAGCTCTGAGCCACAGTGCTGCTTCCCTCCACATCAGCTCTTCCCAACCTGCTCTGATGTTGTCGCCCACTTCCTGTCTGGGTTGCACTACCTTCACATTTGTCACCTTTTGTCAGGGTACTGTGTGTGTGTGTGTGTGTGTGTGTGTGTGTGTGCGTGCGCACCAGGCAGATTTTCTGCAACAACAGCCAACAACCAGATAGCAAAAGCCGAGCGAAATAATCATGCAGGAATGAGTTTGTTTTTCCTGAAACAGGTGGCTGCCCCCCCCCCCACACACACACACACACACACACCCACTTCCTGCCCCTCCAGCTAAATGTAGAAACAAAAAGCCCATTAACATGTTTGCAGTGAGGTGGAAAACGGAGCGCACTCGGCTCCTGATGGAGACAGAAGGATGCTCATCATTATTGCCTGGCTGGAGTTTGTGCTGCTGATGCTTCCTCTTCTTCTTCTTCTTCTCTCCGTCTTTATGCGCTTTTCCTGTCGAGCTGCGCTGACCTCACACTGATTGAGGCCTCGCCGGTCGCCTTTGTTCCTGTGACGTTTCCTCATTAAGGAAGTTTTGCAACCGCCTTCCCTCTTCCTCCCCTCCTGACTCTCGGACCTCCCGCCTCCCTCCTGCTCACCTTCACCAGTCAGCTTTGATCTGCTGCTGCTCCTCTTCCTGCTCCTCCTCTTCCTGCTCCTGCTCCATCCCGCTCTCTCTTGAACTGTGACCTCCGGCAAAGTTATCAACCTCTAAAACAGCGTCTTCGCTGCGTGGCGGCGATGATGTCACGTGGATTTTTAAAAGAATGTGCACAACCGACCGCAGCTTCTCTCTGTGTCTCTTGCAGCAGCTGATGAGGGAGCGGCAGCAGATGGCCAGTCGTCCCTTCGCCTCGGTGGCCGTGGCTCTAGAGCTGGGCGGTGACCAGGAGGAGCTCCTGCAGGTCAGTGCCACACACACACACACACACACACATACGCATACATACACATTAGTTGTACACACACACACACAAGGAGAGGCCAAATACTGTGATGGTAAAGCACACAGCAGAGTCTCTGAGGTGCAAGTGTTTATTTGCACAGCTAATGCAGAGGTTGTGCTGGAGCTGCTGCTGCTGCAGCACATGGCAGGAGGCTCCGCAGGTGCACCTGGAGGTTGTTGTATTTGACAGGACCAAGACTAACCGGCAACTTTAATTTGCCTGTGAGTTTGCAAATGTGATGGAGGTGGGGTGGAGCCTGGGGTGGAGGACGGCTGAGTTAACCTCCACCCCTCACATGGCTCGTCGAGCGGGTTTGAGTGCTGATGAGAATGACAATAGAAGTGACACCTAGGAAGCCAAAAGGGCCCAAAATCTAGTCAGATTTTCATCAGAGAAAAACAAGAACAAAGAAACAGTAATTTGGCAAATAGCTGGACGCATCCTGCAGCCACTCACCACTAGGGGGCAACCTTCTTGTTCTCGTTTTGCCACGAGTGCGTAGAAAAATCGCCGCCATTTAAACACTCAGCAGTTCTTCATTCCGAGATTTATGCACACAGCCTTTGAATAAACAGCCGGTGGAGCTGAGTTTTCACTGTGCAGGCAACCAATCAGGTCCCTGGTGTGTCGTCCGCATCTTCACAGTGTAGAATTAGAACATTCCAGGCCAGTTTAACTGACGGGTTTTGGTGTCATCACGCAGCTGGAGGTGAAGGTGACTGAGACAATGACTCAGAGCTGGAGGCACACCTGACGCTTTATTAGCCCAGCCCCCCCCCCCCCCCCCCCCCCCACCCCCGTGTGTGTGTGTTTGTGTGTGTGTGTGTGTGTGTGTGATCGGGTGCACCTTACACCTCAAGGTGAGCGGCACCAGGCCAGGACTCTCCTCCCTTTAACGCCGTGACAGCTGCCTCATCGGCCGAGCTCGCCGCTAAAGTGTAATTGCGCAATGAAGAGCGAGAAGAGAGGCAAACGTTTCCACCGCCAGTTTAATGTTTTACCGCACACACAGCTGTGACGGCAGCGCCGGAGAAACACTGAATCAGCACCGCTGTTGAGTTTCCACAAAGCCTGTTAACTTTGTGGAAACTGAAGAATATTATATTAGAAAGTTTATGGAAGCAGCAAAAACCCGGAAAGAACTTTCACTAATTGGTGCTAAAGTTTGGACGCTGCAACCCAGCTGCTTTTTTTTTTTTTTTTTTTTTTCGTCTATTTGAAAACGGCTGTTGCACAAAATATTGGATGGAAGCGAGTTTTACAGAATAAACTGAGGTAGCGAATGATGTGAGGGAAGACTCCTTCCCAGATGCTTCGTAGATGTTAGCTGAATTTATGTCAGAACAATGGGTGCAGTTCATTTGTAGTTGCATTTTTCTACCAGAGAGGGCACCAGTCCTTGCGTAAAAGTTACATTAACTGGCTTTATTACAGTTTTGTTGGCAGAATCTGTTTTATAAGCTCAGCGTAGATGAAAAAAAAATCCTTCTTTTCTATTTTTGAAAGAGCCGGCAAGGTTTTTTCCAAAATGGCCTTAAAGAATGAAAACACTCACATGCTACCTGGTTTGACATTTCCAAGTTGTGCTGATGAACTCAAGATGTTTCCTTCAGTGTTGTTGGTTTTTCGCAGAAGTGACTGACCTGTTGTACAACACACACACACACACACACACACACACACAACAATATCAGCTGAAAGCCACAAACTCAGATGGTTTCCTCATGGCACGTCTCGGCTGCATCCTAGATCATAAATCTGTCTGTGACTCTCTGTTATCTGTCATAAATCTCTCCACGCTTCACTGCGCTTTGCTAGTTTTGTGCCAATAAAACAAAGAGGAGAAGCCTCTTTGTAAAAACCAGAAACACACAAAGTAGTCGTCCCGGCGACGCGCAACATCTGTAGAACATCGACCTCCTTTTTCCTCCTGGGTGAGACTGAACAAGGGCGCAGCTGAATCTCGTCCTCCAGCCTGTGGCTCCCCGTCGGCGGTTTTATCGCATATCGTAGCGACCGGCATTAATCTGCTTTGTTCTCTCCTATTTCGCCGCCGCAAAAGTACCTGCGCCGCCTCGTAAAGCCGAGGAGCCGGCGGCTGGCGGCGCCTTCGGGGGAAACCTCGGCCTCCTCGCCGCTGATGAACGTCGCTCGCCTGTTTTCAAACGGCTCTCTGAGGCGGAAGAATGAATCAGTTCCATATCTGCTCTTTCTACGCTCTGTGGGATGTATTTATTTTTCTTAATGTGACGTGTTCATCGTCCGCTGGTGGGGGAGTTAATGTGCCCGGGGAGGGGAGGGAGGGGTGAGGAGGGATGGGTGGATGGATGGATGGAAGAATGGATGGATGGATTCAGCGACGGAGAAGAAAAGAGCAGATAAAGGATATTTATGATGCCAGGGAGCATGCATGCGCACACACACACACACAAACACACACACACACACACACACACACACACACACACACACACTCATCATTGCCGGGCCTTATCAGTGAAGCTTCAGAAAAAAAAGAAAATGAGGCCGAGTGCAAACACACATGAAAACACGCGCTAGCTTTGCATTCATTACATGAAATTACGTCGTGCGTCTCTCTGTTTTACTTTGACTTCAGTCACCTGTGGCTTCCCACGCCCGCTACCGCCACACAAGCACACACACACACACACACACACACACACACACACACACACACACACACACACACACACACACACACACACACAAAGCCTTGTTATTAACTCAATAACTCACACTCCTGTCAACGCTAACGAGGCTTAAACAAACCCATTCCTCTTGATGGTGTGTTTGCACTTTTAACACTCTCGCGCACTCACAAAAAAAGGACGTAAGGAAAAAAAAGCTTTTCTTTTCTTATCTTTTCTTTTTTTTCCTCTCTCTCTCTCTCTGGTCTCTCCGTCGCACGTCGCCATCAGCGCGTTTGCTCAGCTGAGTTTGCAGGAGGCGGCGGGGCGACTCGTTAGCGTTAGCCTTCAGTCTTCCTGCCTAAATGAAAAAGTGCTTTCAGGAGTGTTTTCATGGACAAAACTGAGATGGATGTTTTGAAAACAAACGCGACGGCTCACCTGCCGTTGACTCAGGCTGGGGTCAAAGAAAAAGCAGACGCCTGATTTCCATTCAGTGAGCGGCCTTGGCCCAGCATCAGCCTGGTTGATATCAGCTTAACCCTTCTACTGACCTGGATGACTGAGAACCTTCACAGACAAGTGAGAAACACCAGTTCCTTTGGTCAGGTCCACTGGTCCTGTCCGACTCTGACTGGCGAGACTAATATTTCACTGTTTAGAAGGATCTGTCTAGAATTGTACATAATCTCCGCAGTCCGGCCTTGAAACTTTCATCTCCTGTCAATATTTGTGTTGAATGAACTCTCCAGTTTGAATATGAAATCACGCCGGGGCCTCTTCAAATGTTGAGACTGCGATCGACTCGGTCGCGAGGTCGCTTCTGCACCGCAGCCTCTGATCCTCGCCGCTGTGCCGCGGTCAGATTAGTGGATGACAACAGGCGTAAAAGGCCACTTTTCTTGTCCTCCAGCTGTTTTTTATAAAGCTCTGAGAGGATCAGAGGCTGGCAGACGAGCTGAGCCTATCACAGTCTTACACTCCTTCCTCTCCAGGCAGCCGAACAGGATTTAGCCCCGACCAGCAGGTGGTGAATAATAATCATCTTCCCAAGGAAAGACGCTCATGACGGCATCGCGCGCTGGAAAGATGTTTTTTTTTTTTCCCCTTCCCTTGTTTATTATTTTCTCATTTCCTGTTTTCTGCTTTTTCACTTTTTCCGTGAGTGAAAGATGGTTTTTTTATTGTAGTTTTGACCTTTGACCAAATGCCATAAAACTGGTGTTTCATTGTGTTCTTGTGTTATCGAGCCGGTCCAGATGCGTTGGACTCTTTTCACGGCACCTTGTTCTGATTTGAACAAAGCGAACGACAACAATAACACACTGGCCGTTTTGTAAACTTGGTGTTTGTGCCGTGAGACACTGCAGAGCTTTTTTTTCCCCATTTGGCTGCTTCTCCACTTCCTGTTTGTCTCCCTCTGACTCCGTCCATCATCTAGTTTAGTGCCAGTTTCAGGTTCAGCTGACCAAGCAGCAGCACCCGATACTGAGTACAGTGTGTGTGTGTGTGTGTGTGTGTGTGTGCGTGTGTTAAATTAGAAAAGGGGAGAAAAAGTGAGGCTGTGGAGCTTTTTCAACTTTAGAGCTCGCCAACGTCGAAAACGTCGATATTTTACTCTGCCGCTAAAACGTCTCGTGCAGACGTCAGCAAAGACAAAACATCTCAAATAAACACACGACATATACTTGATGGACTTGAAGATAGACACAGAAGTTCAAAGTTAAATATTTTGAAGGTCCACTTATCCAAGATCAACATGCCCATTGACTTCCTTAACGTTTTGTTAACAGGAGAGCGTCAGACTCCTAAGAAGACTTGAAAAATCTGCCAAAAAGGAAAAAAAAAAAATCTTTATTGTAAGTTCCATTGAAGTAGAAAACAAAAAAAGCTTGTGGCCGTATTGAACTGGAGCCCAGTGGAATGTTTTTGATGATCCTGCCAATGTCAAACCTTGCACCAACGTTTGTTTGAGTAACAGTGAAACAAAATCCATTATTTTGAAATGGCGACGCTTTTGCTGTTTGACCGCAGTTTATAAGATTCTGATCGCTCCCCCCCCCCCCCCCCCCAAAAAAAAAACCCAGCAACGCAAGGTTTTGCTTGTCGACTTTAAGCCAAATCATTACAACGCTGTGATCATAAAAAACGGCGAGATTGAAAACTGCTCCTTCACATCAGAGGAAGACGAATGCAACACAGACGTTGCTTCGTTCACCTCTTCGAACCGCCGCCGCTCGCGATTCTTCTGGGAACTTCCTCAAATCGCTGGAAGCCTTCTAATCCCACTTTTTTTGAGTTCTGTTCATCTGACAAATCCTTTTCTTTCTTGTGTAATTCCAAGAAACGTTCCAATCCTCTCGGCCGTTCTTCCAGCCAATCAGCAGCCAACAACAAGTGGGAGCCTGTTACCGTCTCCTCGTTAGGCCATTTTCTTGCTATGCTCCCCCTCGCTCCCCCTCGCTCCCCCTCCCCCTCCCACCCGACGTCCCTCCCCCACCTCCATGATCGATACTCCCCCCTCGGCCCCTCCACAATCCGTCAATAGTGAATTTGGATGGTTGGGGGCGAAGAGAGGAAGATGTTCCTCGGGACTGATGAGAGTCCCTGGAAGGCGGTCATGTGACTCCACGTGCACGTGCGCCACAGCCAGGTGTGTTGGTGTTGGTGTTGGTGCGCGGCCACCCCTCTGCCGCTTGCAGCTGCAGGAGGCACATTAATCTTTCTCAGCGCTAATGGCGAGAGGGAAAAGTGGATGCTGTGTGTGTGTGTGTGTGTGTGTGTGTGTGTGTGTGTGTGTGTCCTAAGGTGCGGTGGGAGGGGAATGAAAGATAAACTCCACTTCTCCAAATGAAGGAGAGTCTGAAAAAGGAATGTGGCTTTCAGCAGGTGTGAGACGGATGATTAATTTGTGGCCTCTGAAATATTGAGAGGGGGGAGGGAGGGGAGGAGGGGGGAGGGTGCTGCAGGTGAGGAGTGTGTGTGTCTGGGGCGGGGGGGGGGCTGTCCTTCCACCGGCACTAATAGGATTGTCCGTGCTGATTAAAATTGAAATTCATGGCACCCGCCGACGTCGCCGCTCTTTAATTCATGAAATGCACCTGGAAGCAGCAGGTGGGTGGAGACAAGGATGTGACCCCCCTTAACCTCCCCCCTCCCCTCTCGTCCCGGCGTCACCGGTGAGGAAAATAGAAATTACAGCGGGAATTTCCGGCGTACGGCAGTAGTGAGTGAAAATCTAATTTATATCCAAGGACGTCGATCGCGGAGGAGCAGCGGTGGAGGGACGGACGCCTGGCAGATGATTGGAGGAGGGGGAGGAGGAGGAGGAGAAGGAGGAGAAGGTGGGGGGGGGAGGAGGAAGAGAAAGAAGTGGAGGTGGAGGAGGAGGAGGAGCCAGTAGGACGCCAGGACGGTGGTGACGGTGGTCCTGCAGCCTGAGAGATCAGAACATCCTCGACATCATCCATCCATTTGTTATCAAGGACGGGCGAGTGGACAAGAGTGTTGAGGAAAAGGAGGCGGGACCAGAAGGCGTGTCCAGTGTCGGTTCCGGGTTTGCTGATCGGTCGAACTGGAATCCCGAAATCCGTCTCGTCCGTGATGAAAACAACCTCTGAAAACGTTGATAGTTGTCACCAAGGACACAACACGAACTGTCTCTGTGTGAGGGTGTCCCACTGCTGCTCTCACAGCTGAGTACTCACACAAACACACACTGACAGTCATATTAACCACGACAATGATGTTGACAATGACGATGATGACGATGATGATGATGATGATGATGATGATGATGATGATGATGAAGATAGTGGTTTTGTGGAGAAGCACGAGGTGAGCGGACACTGAAGGGCATGTTGTTGGAAAATGACCAAACAACATGCAGATGAGGGTGAGCGGCAGGACGGCACCTTGACTGAGAGCTCTCAGCTGATTGGACCAGACCAAACCACCCCCCCCCCCACCCCCTCACCACCTCCTCGGCCGCAGCCGCGAAAGGGTTTCGGCTGGAAGATCAGCAGTATCATCACTTCTCACAAAGCAACACCATGTGCCTGCCTGCCTGCGTGTGTGTGTGTGTGTGTGTGTGTGTGTGTGTGTGTGTGTGTGTGTGTGTGTGTGTGTGTGTGTGTGTGTGTGTGTGTGTGTGTCCAGTTAAAAGGACATCACTCCTCATTCCAGCCCCGTCATCCTCTGTCTCCCTGCTCTACTCCTCATCATCATCATCAACCCTCCTTTTATCTTCTCCTTGTTTGCTCTCCTCCTTCTTCCTCTCCCTCCTCCCCCTCTTCTGCTCAGCACTGCAGTGGCATTGTGCCTCTGGACACAACACAGCTGTATGGACGAAAAGATAGCGGCCTGAAAAAAAAAAGGTGCTATCTTTTAGTCCATACAACTGTTATTGCTGCTCTTCTCAGCAGCGTTTCACTTTCTTCTTCACTTTTGTGTCTCTGCTTTCACTCTCTCTTCATCCTCCCTTTATTGCCTCCCCTCCTCTCATCACAGCCCTTTTATCATTCTCTCTATTTCTTCATTTCCTTCACCTTCTTCTCCTCTCTTTCTGTCACCATCACCACAAATCTCACTTCCTTCTCTCGCTTTCCTCGTTTTTTGCTCCGCCTCCTTTCTACCCCCCCGACCCCCTCCGCTCGTTCATACATTTTACATGTGACCATGCTGGGAGGTCGGCGGCCGCAGGTGGGCCATCGCCGTCCCCTCCGCAGGGCTCCTTCCTGTTTATCCATGCAGCAGTTCGAGGGGACGGCTGGCTGTTTGCCAGGTGGAGGGAAGATGGATTTTTATGGGGGAGGAGAAGTAAGAGGAGGAGGAGGAGATTGAGGTGGAAGAGAAAGAGGAGGGCCACGAAGAGGAGAAGGAGGAAGGCGGTTGAGGAGTAGAAAGAGGAGGAGGAGGAGGAGGAGGGGGAGGTATTGCGTATCTCCGGTTGCATCGGCCTGATTAGAGCAGCGAAGATCTCACTTTGTTGTGGAAAATCTCCTGCTATCATCACCGCTGCAGGGAAATTCTTCTTTTTCTCTTCCCAGAAATACCTCAAACACGTCCCTCTGCTCCCGCCAGCTCACGTGTGGCTTAATGTGAAAAAATAATCATAGAAAAATAATATTTGTTATTTTAGGATGAAACACAAACACTACGTCTGCCAGCTCCCAAAGTCTCTGAACGGACTATGGTTACATTTTCCGGCTTAGAAATATCTTGCATCCCGCTCAAGCGAGACTTCACCTCGACTAATGATAGAGTCAATAAAGTTGACTTCTGGCTTCCTCGCCGGAGAATCTGTCCAGCATCATGAACCACAGAGGCAGGAATGGGCTCCTGGAGGAAGACACAAGAGAAGAATTATCTGCACTGATTCCCAAACAGCGTCAGCGGGTCGACCGTTATCACTCCACCACTGCATCACCGTCTTATCTGGAGTGGGCAGTAAAGCAAATCCATAAAGTGAATATTAACTGCATGTATCCGCCTGTCAGGCAGCACCGGGGGGGGGCCGACTGATAGCTCGCGGCGCTTTCATCCAGGACAAAGCAGCCGTGACTCATATTAGAAACAAAAAGGTGGATTCACTCGACACAAACTGCTTGTTTCTCTGAGCGTCAACACGGGGGGGACTGACCGAGGAGACGCTGAATCAGAGCAAAGCTGAAAAAAAAAGCACATTCATCTGAGCCTGTGCAACGTCCTGAATTATGGACGACCCGGCGCTTGATGCTTGCTGCCTGTGTGTAAACGTAGGCCGGCAGCTCCGCCTGCCAAAGGGGTTGAATTGGGAATAAAGGGACGGAGAGTTCAGCCGTCTGTAAATACACTCAGTAAATAGAACAGGCCTTACAAATCTATTACTGCATTGTTCCCCATGCTCGCTGTACCTGCACCGAGTCATAAGAGTGACTCCTGCCAGTTTCGAGTCGAGCGGCCAGTCAGTCAGTCAGACCTCAGCCCACACAAGTGCAATGACGTCTTCCCATTAGTTAGTTGTCACGTCTGATCAGTCCAGAGTGCGTCTTGAAAGTTCTGCACTTTGAGGAGCAAAATACACATTTTGGCCATGCTACGACGTCTCGGAAACAGAAGAGACATCCTTTTGCCTCCTGTCCCCTGCTGAGTTGACCTTCAAAGTTTGCTGTAATGGTAGTGGTTTATTGGTACTCCGGAGTTCGGTGAGTTTTACTGAGACAGAGTGGGTCTGAGGCACTAAGAGTGACCGTACTCCCGAGTACCAATAAACCGCTACCATGAAAGCAAGCTTTGAATGAAGACTTGGGATTTTCAACAACTTTCAGCTCATTTCCATCAGTAGAAGCAGGTTGCGGACTTCATCTTGCATCTCAGAGAGATGAGTCCCATTATTTTATTCCCTAAACACACTTGGTTCCCGGTAAATACGAGTGTCTTTGGTCCCACCAGCCACCTTCCTTTCAGGTCTAACAGTTAAAACACTGGCATCAGGACACACAAGTGAGGGAAACTTTGTCCGGCCGTGAGATAAATGCGATAGAAGCCGTTAGAATCAACATTGTGTGTCCCGTTTGGGACACAAAACTCCTCCAACTGAAACGGTGATGGTATCTTAGCCTCCATTTTTAGCTTTGCTATAATATAGATTCAGCTCCAGATAAAAGAATAAAAATAACAAAAAAAAAAAAACTATTCAAATTCAGCTTCAGTGCCTCAGTTTTGCAGCACCAGGGAGACACAGAGCAGAATTAAAAGTGCACCATCCGCGTAATGGGCGTGACGAAGATCCTTCTGCGTGTTGAGACGGCGCCCGCGGTGTCTGTGGATGTGAGCGAAGATAGCGTGACTGTTGTTTCCAGAGATGCAGCCGTGATATGCACGCCCCGCAGACTCCTCTCTTCTTCTGCTTCTTCTTCTGCTTCTTCTTCTGCTTCTTCTTCTGCTTCTTCTTCTTTTTATTGTCCTGTTGTTAAAAAGCATTTTGGCTAAATCCCTGATTTCCCCCCACCTCAGATGCGCTACAGTGTATGATTGACAGTTTATGTGTTTGTGTGGTGCTTTCTGCTGAATTTACCTGGAAAAAAAAAAACAGGCTGTCAGTTTCTGTGTGAAGGAGCCGACGTGACACTTTTTCAATACGGCGGCGTGAAAATTGCGGTTTTATGCCGTCCAGACGTCTGCAGACATCTGCGTCAGTTGAAATGAAGCCGGTTGTCTGTCCGGCGGTGGAGGCAGCTCGCTGGCAGGAGGAGAGAGCAGCCATGACGATGGGGAGAATGAGACAGACAGAGATGAAGACGAGGAGAAGGAGGAGCAGGAGGAGCAGGAGGAGAAGGAGGAGAAGGAGGAGTAGAAAGAGGAGGAGGAGGAGAGCGACGAAGAAGAAGAAAAGAGAAGAGATGGATGAGGAAGTGGTAGGACCATGTGACCTCTGACCTTTGGACGTTTTAGAACAGTTTGTGTGAGTAAAAAAAAAAAATCACTATACTTCTCCCTTTTGTCAGCTTGGCTTTACATTCAGGTGAAATGCTGCTTTTTCATCTCTCCGTTCCATTTTCTGCTCTTTGGCATTTTCTCCTCGCTGTGAGTAATCAGCCTGAGGAGGAGGAGGAGGAGGAGGAGGAGGAGGAGGAGGAGGAGTGGAGGGCGCCTTCCATTCTTCACCCGCACAATCAACACAAGTGGACGAATGGCAAGGCAGAAGAGGGGCGGCGAGGTGTTTTGTAATCCAGGGAGGACAACAGACCAACGCAAGAGGAAAACTTTGTGCGTCACACAAACATGTCTTCCGGTCACTTGTTTCCGTCACTTTCTGCTCCGACTGACGTCCAATGACAGCGCTCCGAGTGATGGACGTGACAGGAGGCATTTATGATCAGGCGAGGATATAATCAATGTGGCCTGCAGAATAATGAATTAAAAAAAAAAAAAGGGTCCAGTGTGTGAAATCTGACTTGTTTACAATTTTGATATTGTTAAAGCTTAACATACAAAGCGTAAATACATTAGTCAAAGTGCATATTCACAGTAGGATAAAAGCACTTTCAACGGCTCTCATATATACAAGATTGCGCCTACTTAGCTGCCGTCTTGCACTGCCATTTTTTCATTAAGCTCGTCTGACGGTTCCCTCACTACCAAACGCACTGTCAGACGGGCTTGATTAAAATTTTCACACGCTGGACCTTTAACATCGTTTAATCATGCGGCGCTTGTCTTCTCTGAGCTTCTTGGTCAGTTCCTGCTCTGCTTTGTCGTAACGAGCTGAGAGCTGTTGCCGCTATTTCCTAGTTTCACGCCATAGATTGATATCTCTCGGCTCGGCGTCCTCAAATCACCAACTCGTTTGCGGCTGAGTGGATGAAGAGCAAGCACTTTGTCTGTCATCAGACCACTGGCGACTGTTGTCTCTATTTCCTGTGACGACTAGACGATTATTCCGTCAGCAGCAGCAGCAGCAGCAGCAGCAGCAGCAGCGGCAGCGGGAGCCTGTAAACACGGCTCAATTGTCCATTTTGTGAAAAGATGGGACGGCGATTTTCACCAACTGGCTGCCTGAAAAGTAAAAACAAGACGAGGAGGTGTGAGTGAAATGGATGTAGGAGGAGAGGAGGAGACGCTGACATTTTATTCCGCGACCTCGACTTTACCTGATACAAAACACTCCTGTGTTTGTCTAGTTTGTTGTTTTTCGGCGATGGAAAAGAAGGAGAAAGTGTAAAGAGGCGGTTGAAATGTACTCGAGGAGGTCAGAGTGACCTTGTTATTTTTTCCCCTCTGTTGTCTGTGTGGTTTTATAATAAAAAGTTGTTGCTTATCTTTCGGAGACTGTAGCAGGCAGCAGCGCCTCTTCACTTCAAATCGCAGAAGTTTAAGATCAAAAAGACTTTCTGCTGCCTTCTAACAGCCAAACTTGTCTCAACCATTCAGCACTGCGGTGAGTTTTTTCAGCAGTCGTGCATTCTGGCCACGCCCCCAGCCAGGTGCTGGCTCCACCCCTCTGAGACAAACACGTGGAAGGTCCAGCAAATACTTCAGGTGGCTAATTATGCTATTTTCTGGACATCCGTGGTGCTTTTTCTGGCTTCTTCACTGGAGTTTGGAATTAAAAATAGAGATCTTCCAATTTGGAGAATATGGGACCTTTAATTTGAAGCAAGATTTGGTGACAAAAAACAATTAAGTTGTGTAATTATGCAGTAATAAAAGTCTTCAAGCACCTGACTGAATGACGATAAGTCATCCTCTTCCAATTAGAATCTATTGTTTTTTTTTTGTTTTTTTTTTAATGGAATCTGTCAAATATAATCGAAAACTAAGGTGGAGGAATGAAAAAAATCTTATTAATCTTCTCAGATTCTGAGATTGCTGGAGAAACACCTCAACTCTGAGCCGTTCCTGTCAAAGAAGAAGACCAGCCGGCTCCCCCACCCCTCCCCCACCCACGTCCTCCTCACCTCCTGTCAAGGTTCCCTCTGCAGCACAGCTGAGACATTAGTCGCTGGCAGAGACGATGCTGCAGTGTCCACAGCGAGAGGCTGCCCAGTGGTTGTTTTCGAACAGAGCAGAGGGTCACACGGCGAGAGATCTGACATCACTTCCTGTTCCAAACACAAAGACACACAGTGTTTATCATGGCGTCTCAATCTGCAGGATGTGTTGAACTGCAGTTGTGGATAAAACCACAAAACTCAAGATGCATTGTGGGAGCTGTTGTTTTTTGTTTGTTTTTTACAGTAGCCTGCACTTCCACTATGGCAGGTATGACGTAGCCGTCATACCTGCCTGGATTCTGAGTGTTTGCAGGCTTTCTGCTCAACACTGACACCGGAGACTGCAGCAGCGACAACAACACAACACGCAGCTCCATGAAAACCCCCATTGCGCTTATTGTTTTGATGCGGTGGAGAGCTGATTCGACCAGAGTCTAGCAGATGTGATTCCCGCCTGCCCGCCGTCTGTCACTGATTTCCTCTGGTGTGGAGTATCGCGTCCGCCTGCGAGGATAATCCACTTTAATAAATAAAAGCACCTGTACGCTTGACACATAATCCTCCGCGTGGCTGCGCACACACACACACACACACACACACACACACACACACACTCCCATCGAGGGAACCTCTAAAAGGCAACAATCTATCTGGATCCCTTCCAGCGGCTCCTCTGAGGAAGATGGACCTGGACCTTCGTCCTGCTGCCAAGGAGCCAATTTGGCCGTGCGGTCAGCTTGCAGTCAGCAGAAAGCACCGCCACCACCGCCGCTGTCTGTTCGCCCCCTAAGTGCCTTCAGATATTTAAAATATAAATTAAAGGCCAGGAGAGAGCGAGGGAGTGAGTGAGGGAGTGAGTGAGTGAGTGAGAGAGTTTTCTCCGACTCCACCACTTTAGTGGCCGTCAGCTGAAAAAGGCTCTCACGCCGCAGCGACACACAGCTCAGCAGGATTTTAGCGATGACTAAACAAACACAGAGGCTCCGCCCACACGGACTCCGCCCACCAGGGCGCGCCTTCGTCTTCGCCTTCGTCTTCTTCTTCTTCTTCTTCTTCGTCTTCTTCTTCTTCTTCACCACCTCTTGCAGCCTTGACTTTTCTAGTCTTCTTCTCCTTCTATCTTCTTTCTTTCTGTTAGCTTTGCACCTCTCTCTCTCCCTCTCTCCCTCTCACTCACACACACACACACACACACACACACACATACACACACACACTTAGTCACTTACCGTGATTAGGTTGGGAGAGGAGCCAGACAAAGTTTTTTACAGTTGTCACATAACGGTTTTCATTTTGTATTCGCACACACACACACACACACACACACAATGTGTGTGTGTGTGTGTGTGTGTGTGTGCGTGTGTGTCAGTGCCAACTCTCCTCATTTTACTCTCCTAATTGTTCAATCAGCACGGTGAGTGCTGGCTAATAGGAACTCCGAGAGCCGTGTGTGTGTTTGTGCGTATTTGTGTGTCTGTTTGTGCGTGTTTTGTGTTTTGTGTTTTAGTTAATAGGGAATTCATCATTTCATGAACACTCAAACACGAGACACGGGGAGCCTCCAGCCTCTAATTATGCCGTACGCTTCAGCACTTAAACTTATTAGCGCCGAAGGGGATGTTTACGTGTGTGTGCGTGTGTGTCTGTGTCTGTGTGCGTGTGTCCTTTCACTGTTTTTAAGAAGGTGGTCCAAGTTCTATGTTATGCAAAGTTGATAATTACTTTGATTGCGGCGTCCTGGTGATCAGTCAGTTGGCTTCGCTGCGGCTCCCAGTCGTGTTTCCTGGAGATCAGACGTTAAAGGTTCAGTCCGTAAAATGGTTTTGAGGGCCTCATTTTTTTTGAAGTTGGGAATTTGTGGCTGAATTTGCTTTTTTCTTTTTAGATTAAGATTCAGACTGATGAATACACATTGTGTGTGTGTGTCCGTTCCCTGCAGACACAGTAATGAAGAGGGTTGGGTGTATGTGTGTGTGTGTGTGTGACCTCTGCGGTGTGCAGGTGGCAGGAGTCAAGCCGACGATCAATGACTCGGCGACTCTCCTCCCTCGTGGCTCTTCAGACGAGAGGAAACTCCATCCGTTGAAAAAAAAAAAAAATGTTTTTATCCACCGAGCGTCCAGAGGCGGGGAAACGCACTCGCTGTCTTTGAATCACGCAACTCGATTAGAGCAACACGGGCCGTGAGGAGCAGCCAGGGGGCGGAGTCAGGGCCAGGGTCACATGACTTTCTGTACAACTGTGTTGGGATACAAGCAGAGATATTTTTACCCCAGAAATATTTAACCTCTGTTTACAGCCAGTGGGAAAAAAAAAAACAATGCCTTATTGGACCGTCAGCATGTTTCTCAAGGGGACACATAAACAAGGCGGAGCCAACTGCTGGTTGTGGGCTCGGTCTCTAACTGAGGAGTGGCGTCTCTGCCCGTGTGAGTGGAGCCAGACGTAGTTCAGACACAGATTTTTGTTGTAAAACACAAGTTAGGTGAATTTTCGTAGAATATGAAACCTTATATATTGGAAAAACACTCTGATTTTTTTTTTTAGATGTACCTTTGTTCTCATTGCTGCTTTTGAGTAACCTCATGCCCTGTGTTTTGCCTCTGGGCAGATTCTGCTGCTGTGCAACAGACCCTGTTCTGGGACTGCTGAAGGTTTATCTGAGCTCAGTTGTACTTATTCCTGCAGCGTGTTTTCACTCAACTCTTACCATGGTGGTGATGTGTGTGTGTGTGTGTGTGTGTGTGTGTGTGTGTGCGTGCAGGCGGCCCCCAAGCCCATCGCCATGGAGCCGTGTTGGGGCAGCAGAGCCGGCGTCCTGACGGTGCTGTTGTATCTTCCCAGAGTTCCGTCTGGGATCCCTCCACCAGGACAGTCCGGTAGGTAACAAACATGTAATAATGTAATAATGTAATCATTTATATTAACATTACGTTTAAATATAATTGAGTAGTGTCAGGAGGCGGAGCCAGCCGACCCCTGGCTTCTTATTGGTCGATGGGTGTGACTCGATGTTCAGCTACACCGCGAGGCAGTTTTCACCTGAAAGTTTATTCGGCTGCTCAATTTGTCCTCATCAGTGAAAACTGCAATGTTTTTCTCCGGCAGTAAACGAGGTGAAATGACAGAGTTGTGCACGGCTGCGTGGCTCCACCGGTGCGTGCACTGTAAAGGTGGTGCGCGCGCACACACGCACACACACACACACACACTCTGGAAAATGCTCTGCCTCCGTCTGACTCTGCGGATAATGTGGTGGAAGAGGACAGCTGGTGCTCAGCGCTGGCTGCTGCCATCACTTTGTGTTGTTTTTGTTTTTTTTGTTTTTGTTTTTTTTTGCGCTCCGACTGTCAGCGACAGTAAAACTGACTCTTTATGACAAAGTGGGTAAAATACTCAACTCCCCCTCGCTGCTTATTTGTCAGATTGCCGTAAAGCGCCGGCCGCCTGTAAACCTCCCACTTCCTGCGGCTCTGGACGTTCTTCCGTGATTCCCTTTTTTTTGTTCCCTCTTTACAGGCCATTTGTAACTGTTTGTAGCAGCGCGGTTCGGCGGAGTGCACGCTGCTGCCTCCGGGCGGCTCCTCCCCGTCAGCTCCTGTGTTTCTATCAAATAAATAAATAAAAGAGGCGCTGGCAGTTTAAAGGCACGCAGGGTAAACACGCCAAAGCGTGACGGCATCCCAGGAATCATCAAAAGTGATGTCTTTCCCCCCGTTAACGCCACGCACCGCAGCAGCGGCAGCAGCAGCAGCAGGGAGGCTTTGTAGCCTAATAGCCTTGAGGTTGTGTGTTCAAGCCCCGGCAGTGGGAAGAAGTGTTGTCAGAAGCAGTTAAAGCCGCCCGCCGCTCTTTTAACCCGAGAGTGAATCGACTGAACTGATGGTTTCTGCTTCAGTACTGCATGTTCTCAATCCAGTCGGCTACACATGGATAGATGGATAGATGGATAGATAGATGGATAGATGGATAGATGGATAGATAGATAGATAGATAGATAGATAGATAGATAGAAGTCTCCTCCTGTCAACATCAGCGTTTTGTTCACTGCTGCTCTGATGAATTATTCAGCAGAATCTCTCCACATGTGGCACCTTTATTTATTTATTTATTTATTTTCCTGTGATGCGGTCAGCTCCTCCTCCCCTCCCCATCCCTAACCCCTCTATCCCTCCCTGTTAGATCAATTGTTCCCCCGAATGAGACATCCTGACTTTTCCCGCAGCTCCCGGCTCATGTTGCCGCTGCAGACGGCCGACACACGATATCCCGCCGACCGCCGCCACCTCCTCCTCCGCCGCCGTTGCTTTCCTCTGCGAGCGGACAGCCGAACCCCCCGCTGGTTTTTTGCGCTCCGTCAGCATGAGGCCAATTTTCCACCCTCCCCGGGCCCCCGGCATCTCATCTTCCACCCCGGGCCCTCTCCTTCCTGTTCAGCCGTTCCTTAAATCTCCCTCTCGGTGGCCTACGGTCCTCGTACCGCCGACTGGTAAAAAAAAAAAAAAGAAAAGATAAATAAAAAAAATCTCTGCTGCCCGCAGTCAGGAAGCCTCGCAGGCGAGCAACAGCTGACAGAGCGGAGCAGACGGAAAAATAAAGCTCCCCCCTCTTTTTATGGCGATGAAAGCTCTTATTCTTAAGCTAAGAGGAGCTTTAGCCCCCCGGAGCCTTTAGAACGCAGCGGCGTCCAACACAGAGCAGCGGAGATGGGATGAAAGGTGTCAGTGCTTTAAGAGGGGAGAGGAAGTAAAAGCTTTGCAAGAGCCAGAGGTAATTATGATTGTAGGGAGAGAGGAGAGGAGGGGGTAGAAAAAAAATAGAACCCTTTAGTGGTTAATAGCAGAAAGTGCATTGGGGACAACTGAAGGCGAGGAACAGTTTGTGAATCCAGGAAAGAAAAAAAAATCTTCCTTTCTTTGAGTCCAATTGGAGACGTTATAATGTTCTGCCGTCTGGCAGCCTGCAAGTGGAGGGAGGTTGGGGAGGTGGGGGGAGGGGAACCATCACAGGAGGTAAACAGCCAGAGTGCCTGACCCTGGTGTCACCACTTTGAGGCTCGTTTTCTGGATTCTCCTCGTAGAAAATGGACAAGTTTTGACAGACGACGGAGCAGCTTCCAGACTTCTGCAGGCTGGTAGAATCAGCGACGCAGCAAAAAGTGAGCCGATTCCACCCTGAAGCCTGGAGCTGATGCTGAGCTGCATGCACCCTGAAGCTCATCACCACCACCACCACCACCACCAAAAATCCAGAGAAGATTGAAGCTCTGCTGGTAAACACGGTGGAACAGCTTGAAATCCAACACTGATTGGATTTTACAGGTCTGGGCCACAACAGCGTGACTGGTTAGAGGCCGAGAGCACCATCAGCTTCACCTCCATCACCTCCATCATATCCACCAGCAAGGCTGCAATTTTGTCCCACAAGCGGTCTGTGATTGTCGGGTATCACAGCCAAAGTGTAGTTATTTGGCGGGAGGCTCGTGTGCGATTCTCCAGACCACCTGATGTTCAGGACGTCGTCGTGGGAAACCAGGCCAATTAGAGTTCGGTCACTTCCAGTTTGGGCCGATCCCCAGGAGGTGGCGCCCTTCCAATCAATAACGTGTTTTTTGTTCGCGAGCGGCGTGGCGCCAATGGACGGCGGCAGTTTGAGCAGTGCCGCCGCAGTCCAGCTGTGATCGCACGACAATCGAAATAACAAACCCACACGTGAGCTCTTTCACACACACACACACACACACACACACAAACACACACACACACGGTGCCGCTTCTCCCGGCAGGAGAAGATGAAAGTGGTTAAAAAACGGCCCACCCATCACCATCTCCTCCCCCCTCGTTCCCCAGGGAGCTTCTCGGCGCCGGCTCGGACTGAAACGTCCTCCATTGATGTTTGGCGGCGCGTGAGCGTGAAGTCACTGCGGGCTAGCTCCGCCCACTCCTGGATGGGAGACACTTCAAGAGGAATCGTCGATGAGCCCAGGCCGGTTTTAGCTCCGCCGCCTCTTTGTTGTGTTCTCCTCCCTGTCCTCCTTCACCGCGCTCCCCTGAGGCCCCACCATCAGCTGACCCTAAGTGAACGGCGGAGAAGAAGAAGAAGAAGAAAAACTGAAAACAACCTCAGACTTGCGACTGGACGGGGCGCGTTCACACAGCTGCTAATCGTCATCTCGCAGTGTATCAATGCACCTTGTAATCAGTTTTCTGCAGCTGCATCTGAGAGAGTTTTGGTTTCCCCCTCAAACAGAGAAGATATTCCAGGAGGGATCTGCTCTGGACTGTTTCAGGACGTTGCCCTCGCACACGCTGTCCGTTTACGAGTTGTTGCTGCAGGAGAAGCGAAGCTCTCAGAGCTTCTCTGGGATTCTTAACCTCCTTCTGTGACCTCAGACTCCTCTGTCAGAAGATCCAAAAATCAACCTGCGACTGGGAAATTCTGAGCTCCGCCTCTTTAATCCGACCAAACAAAAATGGGACTTTTCTTCTTTTCGTCGGGGGGGAATTGGTTTTTGCAGATTCCAAGATTCTTGCTCATTGACGCTGAGACACTTCTCCTTCCCGGCCTCTCTCTCTTTCTCTCTCTCTCTCTCTCTCTTCCCCCAAGTTATTGGAGAGGGAGAGATAGGAGGTCAGCAGAGAACAGAAGCGCTCGCAGCCGCTAATCTGCCTATTCAGCAGCAGAGATTGGAGAGGCCGGAATATCCGGCAGAGGAGGGGCAGAGGGAGCGAAACAGGTGCCGTAAGACGTTATAAAAAGTCTTTGTGTGCGCAAAAATAGACAGAGAAGCGTGAGAGCGAGCGAGGCATTAAACGGCTGAGGGCTTTAATAAGAGGGAGAGATGAGAGGAGGGAGTGAGAGAGTGTCACCGGGGAGGGAGGAAAAAAAGAGCTGATAAACGTGTGCAGCAGGTGTGAAGAGGTTTTTTTATTCTCTCACCCGGTAAAAGCAGATTAGCATGTTGCTGCGGCGGCACAGACGGTAAACGCCACCGACAGACGTTCGGGTTCGCTGAGGAGTCGACGCATTTCTCGGAAACGATGACATGAACTTGATTTTGCCGGATCTAACTTCGTTTTCCAGGGAAACGACTGCCTGGAATCTGATTGGAGGGCTGAAGAATTAAAAAAAAAAATTACAATTGCAAGTTGATGGGTGGAGCCTTCTGTCTGTCACATTCAATGCAGGTCAATCAGATTCTTTCACCAGCGGTTGTAGGTGGGGTTTAACTAAAATTAGTCGGGGGGTGGGAGCCATCAGTGCCTTTTAGGTATGCTCAGCTTTTAACTGGACCGGTTCTGATCCAACAGCCAGCAGGAAGTAAACCCTGGCCGAAGCTCCGCCCCTTTCTCCTTACGCCACGCTGATTGGTCCGATCAAACTGGCTGAAGATTCCCACTCCTCCTGTGTGAGTTTTTCTCTCCCTGACTGACAATCACATTCATTTATTTGGAAGATTTTCGAGTGAACGATGCGGATCAACCAGCCAACTCCTGACAGAACTTTTTTTTTTTTTTTGAGAAAGAGAAAAAAAAAAACATAACAGGCCGCAGACGTCTTTGTGAATGTATTAAAGTGACAGTGACAGCAGCAGATGAGTGACGCTTCTCATCTTTGGCTCAGAGCGACAGCGGCTGCCTGATGACCTTCAGCCGCTGCCTGACGACCTTCAGCCGCTGCTCTCGGCTCTTTGGCTCCGCCCATTGTCGTGACCTCAGACACGTTCTCGGCATCTCTACAACTTCTCCTCCTCCTCCTTCTCTTCATCCCTGTCCCCAGTCCCTCCTTCCTCCGTCTCCCTCTGGACTCTGACCAGACTGCTCCTTGACAGGAAGTGGCGAGGCCGGCTGATCCGGTCCGCTGACCCGGAACGGATCCCCGATATTTGATTCTCTCCTGCTTTGATCGTTCCCTCCCCTGCTGCGATGCTCTCTCCTCCTCCAGACATTCAGTCGGTTCCCCTGAGAGTTTCCCCTTTTTTTTTTTTTAATCAAACATAATGCTCAAACTCAACGTTTTTACAGACGGACTGGATCGGAAACATTTGAGACTTGATGAAGTTGCGTGTGGAATTTTAAGAAAACTGTGCTTTAAAATAAGGAGAAAAGGAAAGAAATAAAAAAAAACCCTGCGTGCTTCATTTCCATGAGACAATTGTTTGCTGATAAATGAGGCTACGAAGAGCGAAGCGCCGTCACTGGGCGGAGATTCTGGAACAAACGCAAGCAACTGCAGAAGAAGAGAGAGAGAGGATTCTTGAATTACTGTCGACCAGATGAAAAGTTTCCCGCTCGTTATGGAAGCATCCGTTATTCAACAAACCTGTTTCCATCCAACATTTCTGCCCATTAGCTGTTTCCAAAAAGACAGAAACCAAGCTGGCTTTCATATACGTGCATTTTTCTCCCCATTGCCCTGTTCTTCAAAACTCACATGTTAAAGGTTTTATGGAAACCTGCTAATTGTCACTCGGCCGTCTCCCCTTAACGATGTCGCCGCGCAGACCCACAACTTTCCCACTGTTTTGTGCGTCGACTGCGCTCTCCCTCCCTCAGATGTTTCCAAAGAGACGCTCACGCTCCCGAATCTCGATGAAAAGCCGAGTCCCTTCCTGCGACGAGCGGAAGACCGCGAAGTGAGCGAGCGGCGCCCTTGTTAAGTCGGCAGTCGCACACGCGCACGCAAAAAACATCAAAGCAGGCGGTGGCGGCGCCTCGTGTTTCCTCTAAAACCTGGAATCAGCGGCGCACAGATGCATAAATATTTGACTGTCAGTGTGTCGCTGCTCGGCCGACTTTGATTTATTTGTTTGCTTTATTTCCACTGAACAGAAGCCGCCGCTGTTGTTTTCTGTTTTTACAGCTACAATGCCGTTGTTTTTTTTTCTTCCTTTCTTTATTGAGGCCGAGCGCCGACCGGGATGCCAGGCTTTGATGTAGGTTCAGGAGTTTGTGGGCGGGGCTGTGACCGGGTTAACGAGGCCGCTCCTCCCGCCGCAGATGCTCTTCGTCTTCAGCTCTCATTTTTTTTTTGCTGTTTTTTTCTCCTATGATGCCTCGTGATGATCCGAGTTTCCTGCAGAATTTGGTCTCAGATAATGACCCCATTAGTCTCTGTGGAGGAGGAGGAGTTGGCGGGAGCGCTGAGGAGGGGGGGGGCCTAATGATGCGTCGAGCCACCTGACACAACAATCACTTTGAGGCGGCCCGGGCGCTTCCACTCCACCTGCGGTGTGATTTGATTACTTTTGACCAATTTAATTCTGCTAACAGAGACTCGCTCGCTGGCTCTCTCACCTATGAAGGAATCAACACAATTACAGCAGAGCTCCGTGGAAGGGGAGAAGGAAAAATAGAAGAAGAAGAAGAAGAAGAAGAAGAAGAAGAAGAAGAAGAAGAAGAAGAAGAAGAAGAAGAAAAAGAAAGAACATTCACATGTCACATTAGGGGGGAAATTGAAGATTAAAGTGGATGGTGATGGAGGAAGACAGAGTTGGTAGCTTGACACCAGCTGTGAGTTCCTGCAGATCCTCCTGAAATCTGCTGCATTTGTCATCGTCCGATCACTCTGGGCCTCATCGGTCTGAGGGAGATGCGGCTTCAATCCGCAGGTAACTGGAAGGAAGTCGATCTATGAGGTTGATCTTGCATCTCGTCACCTTTCCTGCTTGGTCTATTTAGTATTTGTGTGCCTGCATGGAAAACATAACCACAAGAGCCACGTAAAGTACAAATGAGGGTTTTTTTGAATGTTAGAAAGAGGAACCTTGCTGCTGCCGTGAAAGGTGGAGCCGTCAGAAGAAGTCAAGGATGGACTCTCGTTGACTGACAATGAAGTGAATTTTACCATCTTTAAAATGATCCTTTAAATATGTTACGTCCAAGTAAAGTGCACAGAGGTGCTTCCGAAGCGAACTGGTCCTCAGACCAGCGACTGAAGTCTGACAACCGGAATCAGCAGGATTTTCCTCAGTGCAGCTCGTCTCCTCTCAACCATCAGCCGTGTCGTGTGTGTCACTTTCAGAAAGTGTGTGTGTGTGTATGTGTGTGTGTGCACGCACAGGTGCACCAATGGACCAGCAGAGTCTCTCTCTCTCACACACACACAGTGTGTAATCAGCTTTCCCTTCCACCCCCCAAAAAAAATCACAGACTCACTCGAGTGTGAAGAGCTGCAGCGTCCTGGCCGTGTGGAAGCTCCCTGTGCTGCTGTTTGCCTGGTTTGTTTACTTGGCCGCTGCCCAGCGGCATATTGAGGCTCCGGCGTTAATGGCGCTGCACCGCCTGGGGACCAAGAACCAGGAATCAGAAATCAGGAACTAGAAACCAGGAACTAGGTAGCAGGACACCAAGGACAACAAACTAGTGACCAGGAACCAGAAACCAGAAAGGAAGCAGGAAACTAAAGACTAGGAACTAGGAACGAGGGACAAGAGACTAGAGATCAGTGACCAGGAACCAGGGACAAGGAACTAGAAATCATGAACTAGGAAGCATTAAAACAAAGGACTAGGATCTAAAAACCAGGAAGCAGGATATAGGGACCAGGGACCAAAAACTAGAAATCAGGGACCAGGGATGAAGAACCAGGGACCAGAGACTAGAGACCAGTGACCAGGAACTAGAAACCAGGAACCAGGGACCAGAGACTAGAGACCAGTGACCAGGAACTAGAAACCAGGAACCAGGGACCAGGAACTAGAGACCATAGACCAGTGATCAGGAACTAGTGACCAAGTATCAGGGACCAGGTCCACTGCTGGTTCTGATCTGAATCCACATTAACATCCAGCTGCTGCCAGGGTAGCGGAGCACCAGGAGTCAGCGGCACTCAGCCAGGAGCGAATCAGGCAGCAGACTGGGAGGAGCTTGAGCCACCCCGTCCTGTCTGGCCAAAGTAGAACTTTTCTTTCATCTCGAAAAAGTGTTTTCAGAAAAGTGCCCTAATAATAATTGTCCTGAAACATCAATTTTACACGTATGCAATATTCGAATAATACAAAAAATACTTTTGCTTGTTGTTATTTAATGATTCTGGGGTTTGAGGTTCTTACCAGTCAGTGAAATTGTGTGAAGAAAACGAGTGTCGACCTCAAGTCAGATTTTTCCCGCAGCCTCGGCAGCCGCTACACACTGGCCGTAAAACAGCTTGTTAATCGTGTCTCCTCCTCTCTGTCTCCCTCTAGGTGTCGCAATAGCCAGCGCCCTGGTGGACACGTCCCAGCAGCGAGGGGCGGAGCTAAAGGAGCGAGGCCTGGTGCTGAGGCAGCGCAAACACACCGTTCACCACCAGGGGACCTGCGTATGACTGCAGCAGGAAGTAGCCGCGTCCTGCCTCCCTGCAGCTCACTGCCGGCGTTTGGACTCAACTGAGACATTTGTTTGGATGGATGATCGTCCGTCGCGGCTCGGAAGGAACTTTGTGACCTCGTCGCTCAGCAGGAGGAAGAAAACCAGAGAAACAAGAATGTGTGTTTTGCGTCACAACTTTTCACATCTTTTTTTTTTTATTCATCTCTGGAAACCAGGGAGCCAAAAATAAAGATGCAAACCTGCAAATAGACACAAATGCGTTTGTGCGATCAAAAGGAACTGAAGAATTCGAGGGGGCGGTGCCAGGCTTGGCTCCACCCCCCTTCCCCCCTCCTCCCAGGGCTGGCTGTCCATCACACACTCGGCCATATTGACAGGAAGGAAAATAGAGGAGAAGCACTTTGTGTTGCAGCGCTAACGGACACACTAAAGGGCTCCGGGCGGCAGTGAGAGGATATCGAGTCGTGCCGACGCTTCAGTCTCAGGAGCAAACAAACGCACAAAAAACTTTGGAATCAATTAGAAACAAAAGCAGCAGCGGCAGCAAAGTAAATAGTAAAGATCTGCTGCTGCTGCTGCTGCTGCTGCTGCGGCTGCTGCTGCTGCTGCGGCCGAGGCTGAGCACCCAGCTGGAGCACAAGATCTGGGAATGAGTCTAATATTTATTGCTGGTTTATTTCAATACATCTTATAACATGCAAAGAACAGAAGTGGTGCAGGTGGGTTTTAGGGCCTGCTGGTTGGCCGACGCCACTCCAGAGTCTTCTACATCAGTTGTTATGAAACCTGCTCACATCCTCCAACACCACGAGCTCTGGGTCGAAAACACTTTACTGTTACAGCAGAACCATCAGCTAAGAGTCTGATTATGCAACCAAACATCCAAATGTTCCCTTCTGTTCTGGTCCACTTGAGTCTCGCGTGTTCCTCGCTGGTCCGTCCTGGAATCTGCATTACTTAGGTTCCTCTTCGGGGTTTTCTGTCTCACAAAGCCGGTCCAGTTCTTATCCGGGTTCACGCGCTCTGAGCTGCTCGCAGCGTTAAAACTTACCCTGTAGAGGATCCGCCCACTGGCCAATCAGCTGTTAGGAAGAAAAGATGGATTCCATATGACGAGAAGTCGACCTCGAATGAGCCGAGGAACCAGGAAAAGTTGGACTGGCTCTGTGACACAGACCCCTGGTCTGTTCTGTTCTGTTTGGTTCTGTTTGGTTCTGTTCTGTTCTGTCCGACCTCCAGTGTGACGTCACGGTCGGCTCGTCCTCCTGCTACTACTGATGACTCTCAGACGCCGACTGGCTCCTGCGTGACTGTGAAGACGCCACAATGACTCTCTGCTGTTTGTGATACACGACTTTTATGTAACATCTTGTAACATAACGAAATTCTGCAAATTACAACGACTAAGAAACGTTTAACGAATGCACTGAATTGAAACTGTAAAAACAGCCGGTGGGTTTTTTATTTTATTTTATTTTACACAGTGTCTGTGCAAAAGTGTGTCCTGTTGTTTGGTTTGTTTGATTGTTTGTGTTTGCTTTTAACCTTTTTTAATTTCTCCAAATATATTTTATAATGATTGATGCAGAAACTTCTCCCTTGCTTTTTTCGATGGTCCTGATGTGGAGTGGCTTTTGATTGGCTGTTTCCTGCAGCGCCTCCAAACACAAAAACACACAAAAAAACAAAAACAACACAATGTGTGCGTTGGAAATTAAAAGGACTGGAAACCCGTGGCTGTGGTGAGACGACCTGATGTGTTGTGTTGTGTTGTGTTGTGTTGTGTTGTGTGTCTTCTTGCCTCTGCTGTTGTGCGTTGGGATCGATCGGAGGGTCTCGGGATGTCTTCAGGGGCTCCGACATCCGATCGGCCCGATGGAGTTACAGTCAAACACGCAACTGCGTGAACGGGATTCCAAATGGGGTTCTTCTCCTCCAGCAGCCGAGTGGGGAATTCTGGGAATTCTGGGAGGAAAAACCTTCCAGAATTCCAGGTTTAAAAGGCGGGAATCTTCCACACACACACACACACACGCACACACACCTGCAGAACATCACATCAGTGTGTGTGAGATGAGCTGCAGGTGTGTGTGTCACACATATACACACACACACACACACACACACACACACACACACACGCACACACACCTGCAGAACATCACATCAGTGTGTGTGAGATGAGCTGCAGGTGTGTGCGTGTGTGTGTGTTTGTGATGGTCTGCAGGTGTGTGTGTGTGCTGCCAATCGTCCATGTGACCAGCTCGCCGTCTCCTGATTGGCTGGCTGCTGATTTTTAACCACCACCTGCTGCCGTGGGTGAAGTTTCTCTCTCTCTGCTCGGCGACAATCACGCAAATGTCTTTTGTCAATGAGGTTTTTTCCAGTTTATTCAGTTTTTCCTTCCAAGCCGACTAAATTCTAACCTTGGCCAAGAAACTTTTCTTGGCAGATTCTAAATAAATTGTGCGTTTGGTGGATTTTTGTCGCAGCCGTGGGAGGAGAAGCTGTTTTGTTTTTTTTTTTTAGTTCATTGTCTTTTGTTTTTAACTTTTTTTTTATTTTTTTTTCTTGGAGGAAAGTTGGGAAACTAGTGGTGGTGGGTGTTTGTCAGGGTGGCTCAAAATATGTCTGCTAAAAAGAAACGCACATCGTGTTCAGGGGTAACGCAAAGTTTAAAATTTTCACAACACACAAACACATTGCCGAGGATTAGAGCACAAGAAAAAAAAATACAGAATAAAATTACAATTTTGAGAACAAAGTTGATGTAAAAAATATGAAATTGTCGGGCATAAAGTGGAAAGACTGCACAAGAGTACTTCCGTTTTCCGCTTTATTCACAAAATTTGACTTTATTCATGAAATTTCAACTTCTTTACATTTACTTTTTTAAAACTTGATATGAAAACTTAAAAATCCTGTCATATTTTTTCCTCTTCTTGTGGCCCTAATCCTTTTTCATAGGAATCAGTTGTGTTGGATGTAGTTTGAGGCAGAAATCTTTTTTCTTTTTTTTTCAACTTTAAAGGTCCGTCTGTTTAAGGTTTAGTGCCACCCAGTGGTCGGAAATCACACACACACACACACACACACACACACACACACACACACACACACACACACGCGTGCTATAACCCTGAGCTACACCGCTGTCTGGGCTGCTGCAGAAACACAAGATGTGCTTTGTGCTAATGTATAAATGCTAATCACTGGCCAATGAGAAGACAAGCTATTTATTTCCAGCCACCTCGTCTGACTGAAAACATGAATATGGATTGAATATGGATTTTTATTTTTTTTTCTTCGCCTTGTCTGGCGCTAAATGATCCCTTTGAAATGTTGCACTGCCCCCTCCAGCGATTCAGGACTCAGTTTACCGAGAGTCGCTCGCTCGCTCGGTAGCTAGCGGCCCCTCAGATTTGTGTCTCCACCAATGAAAACACTTTTATGCAAATGCGGGACAATAAACATGAGGAATCACGAACATAAAGACGTTCCATCAGCGCGTGTGTGGGCATGTGTGTGTGTGTGTGTGTGTGTGTGTGTGTGTCCTCGCTGCTGTCTGGTTGCATTTTAAAAGCCCTCAGTCGGTGATATAGAGGTGAGAGGAAAACGGGCCGTGAACAATTCCTTCCTGTCAGCCGCAGTTTGTTTCCTGCTGCCTTTAAACGCTCTAATCCCTCCTTTTTAAAAAAAAAAAAAAAAAAAAAAAAAAAACAGTCGGCCCCATCGTTTTGTATCGTGATTCAACTGATTGTGTGTTGCTGCAGGATTTTGTCCCCGCCCTCCCTCCCCCACAGCAAGCGGCCAAACCGTCGCTAATGACCACTAGGAGATCCAGTGAGCACTTCTCTTTCTTCTCCTTCTCTTTCTTCTCTCCGCTGACTCTTCCCCTCCTTTCCCCCTTTCTGTGTCGTCTTTGCTGAAAGATGAAAGTGTGCGGCTCTTAGCATTAAGTGGCTGCTGGCGTCGCTGCTCAATACCTGATGCTGCAGAAAGAGCTGCTCTCGCCCCCTTTTTTTTGCCTCTTTCGTTCCTTTTTTTTTTTTTTTTTTTTTTTTTTTACCCTGATCTCAGATGCTTCCACACCAGGAGAGTCCACATCTGCGAGTTTTTTTACGAAAACTAAGGAAAAAAGAGGTGGATCACACTTCATTAAGGAGATGGTTGGATAAAAGAGCTGCAGTGCATAAACAGCAGCATGGCTGAGCTCCAATAAACACGGCGCTGTTGTTTGATTTCTTCTTCAGCAGCTGGAGTCTCTGATTTTTTTCTTTACTGGTTCAGTCATACTGGTGACAACAGAGTGACTGGTGTAAAGGAATGTTTATGACCCGCTCCGGTGAAGCCGCTCGGTATTGATGGAGCTCAAAAGAGAAAGTAGTACATTTGAGTGAGGAAGCTCTTCGAGGTTACAGTTCTGTTCTGGTTATCATTCAGTCACAAGAGTAAAACATTTTTAGGGGAAACAAGCCGGTTTGAAATGAAGTGCTGTTGGAAATTCATGACTTTATTTGTTTTTGTTTTTGTCTTTTAATTCCTCCATTAAAAAATAACAATACGAACCACTGCATTCAAATAAATTTGAAATTCAATTTAAAAGCTCTGTCTGGCTCATAAAAAGAGCATTTTTTACATTTCTGCAAAACAACAACAACATGTTTTTGTCAGTGCAGCTGGACAACAATCGTAATATAAATAAAAATACAATGTGCCTGCATTTTTTTTTTTTTTAAAAGATGTGAAAATTGAAAAATAAAAATGTAAGTTAATTTTGTTGCCTTGCATCCAGCAGGTCACTGTGTTTGTCTTCTTCCTGTGTGTCATAATCATGAAGAATTATGTCTGGAATATATATTCAAATGTCAAACTCATTTTCAGGCACTTTGTGATGCTGCCGCTGTGTTAGTCAGACTGACCCCCCCTCCCTCGTCATCCTTCACCTCGCTGTTTTATTCATGATGTCATCGGTCCCTCTCGCTCGGCTCTGACTGTCAGAGTCGCCGACCAGTTGCAGCTTCGCTGCACCACTTAACCAGCGGGCGCTTCTCCAAAGTGGCTTTTAATTGGACCGTCGGCTCTGCGGGGTCACAAACAGCAGCGTGTCTCTCTGTTTGACGTCGTATAAGGGATCCTCAGACTGTTTTTGATAAATTTATATATGTATATATATGTATATAAAGTTTAAAAAGTACAGAGAATATGAAGAGGAGGCAGGTCAGATCACGTTTCTGCCACTAGGGGCAGTGTTCCCTCGTCACTGTTGACGATCCAGTGTTGAGTTATAAACAATGAAGAAGATTTGGGAATAACAGATGTTAAGCTGTGGAATGAACCTTTGGCCATCTTATACGGTTATATGTGTGAGTTCTTGGAATTTTTATTTTGGAAGAATATGAACAAGTTCTTCTTGGCTCCTCCTCCTCTGCCTGTTCCCGCCCCCTCCTCCTGATTGGTTGCCGTCAACAGCTGGTTCTGGTTCTTCTCCTGGAGGTCACAGACTCCTCCCCCTACCTCCCGGAAGCTCCTCCCACCTCGCTGAAATAACACAGACAGTGTTCGGCGCTTTTGACGGTTTTTATTTGTTACTTGTGTACAATAGATTTTACATTTTCACAAGCTAAGAAGATAATGATGCCGGATATCGGAGAGTTTCTGGTCGTCTGCAAACAACTGATGGGTCGGACAGCAAACAGATTTTTTTGTCATTGTTGTTTTTTCAAGAACTTCTTTTTTTTTTTTTTCTCTCCAGCAGTTTGATCTTTGCCGAACCGGCCTTGAGAACCTCCTCCTGGCCTTCTCTCTCATTCCCGGTCCAGTGAGGTCATGACACTAAGGCGAATACAAAATGGGCGGGACACACGGTGAGACGCGGTGATGAGAGCTGTCGTCAGTCCCACTTTCAGTCCTCCATCGCTTCCAAAAAAACAATTTTCCCATCTTTCGGCTCCCGAAATGTGGCCAAGCAGTTGCTCAGTAGCTCCGAAATTCATGCATTTTGTTTTAAATATCTTCTTGTAATTCCCACCAGGATTATTTCTGCATAACAACTGTGATGGCATCGACAACTCGGAAAATATATACGAGCCTTTTTTTCTTCATCCAAACCATCTCAGTCACTTCATCTCATCAAACAGCCAAAGAAAGACAAAAAAAAAATAGTCAAAGGTAGAAAAATAAGTTGAAATTTTAGCCAAAAAACATAATATCATATATATCGAAGCAACATCATCAACATGTGGAATTTAGCTACAGAGGGAGAGTGACAATGATATCCTTTTTCTCAGATGCAGTAATAGTCCATAATCATGTACATACTGGGAGAAATATATAGAAGTTGGTATAAAAAAAATTGAACAAAACAATATTATTCAATGTCTCTGGATGTGAAAGTAGCTCATAATGCTGTGGAGTGGAAACGTATCAGTTATTTGTCCACTTTATTATAGGTTCAGCCAAGTACATACAGTGCATATACCATGTTAATGTTTGGTAAATAACATTAAAGTTTTAGTTTTAGTTTTGTTTTTTCACATTGTGACTTGAAGCTACATAAAACCAAAGCAGCGAGTTGGAATAAACAATCCTGTTGAACCGCTGAAGACGTGTGAGGACCAGAAGAATTCTGGCAAACTGCAAAATTGAAAAAAATAAATAAATAAACAAAATGTGAAACTGTCCCAGAATTCTTTAGATGAGCCACATATGGAACATTTTCAGATGCAGGTGTCTTTTTTTTCTCTCAGTCCTATTCAATCATTCTTCAGAAATCTGCTTTCAAATGATCAGCTGGTAAAGTAACAGGCTGAAGCTGCTGCAGCCGTAACATGACAAACATTTTACAGGGAGTGAATCCTGATTCTTGAGCTCCTGAATCATCTGTTGCAATACTTCTCATCAGGAGCTGCAGGGGCAAAACAAACAAAGACACAGCAACATTCTTCCTTCATTTCCTCTTTTTCTTATGCAAAAGAAATTCACATTTTTTTCTTTTTTTTTTTTTTACAATGCTAGCTGTGGCTTCAGCTAGTGCTATGGCTACGGCTAGCACTGTGGGCTGCGGCTAGCTGGTCAATTGGCTGTAGTTTGTCACTTTCTGTATAAATGTTAGTTTGGTGAGTCCGTTCAAATTCCGCTTTTAGGAAGAAAAGCGTTTTGAGAGCAGCAGCAGCAGCAGCAGCAGCCGCAGCAGCGAGGACATGGCGGGACACTGAGGTGACAGGAAACAGAAGCTTCGAGTTGCAGAGCGATGCAGGTCTGCGCCAAACACTGAGTTTACAACAATAAACCTACTGTATTTATTATGTGTTTTTTTTTTTTTTGTTCACCTTCTGTCTTTTGTTTTTGTGGACACGGTGCAGCAAAATTACAAGAAACTCCGAACAAAAACAAACGAAAGAAAAAAAATATTACAAAAGCCTCTCGGTCACTTTTTTCATACAGAAACATTGAACATATCTTGAAAAATTACAAGTATTTACAGTCACTGGTGAGTTTACGACTGCTGTGTGGAAGCGGGGGGGGGACGAGCGGCGATGCGTGTCGCGTTGTCGAGTTGTTGTCTGCGTGAAAATGTGCGGTGTGTGTGTTTGTGGGTCTCTGCTCGTGTGCTTTCTGCCAGCGGCGACATGTGACGAGTGCGTTCTGCTGGAGCTTCAACCGTTTCGAGTCTCGAAAATCTGAACGCGGCAAAAATAAAAGTTCTGAAGTGCCAGATTTGAACCTGTACAAAAAAAAATGTTTCCAAAATCATAAACAACAGCAACGAAAAAAGAAATGCAGCCGTCACTGAACCGACTGTGACTTTAAGCAGAAGAACCCACATTTTTAGCCCCAACACACAGACAGACCGACAGACTGACGAGGGTGAAGAGGCTTCTGAAGTCTCCAGAAATAGATGCTAATTTACACAGTGTCCCTCCCCAGCAGCCAATCAGAGCCCTGCAGTACTTCCTCCTTCCTGGCCATCAGAACACGCTGCCAAACTGAGGTCACACCGACGGCGGATCACCGGTTTAGCACAAAGCTGCTAATGAAAAGGGAAAATAAAATAAAAACACAAAAACCATCAAAAAACAAAGCTTCAAAATAATAAAAAAATAATAATAATACAAAAGTCAAAAAGAGATCCGGAGGCGGGGGAAGAAAAAGTACAACAGCTTTTACTGAGAAGAAGGATATAATTTTCTCGTTTTGCTTTTTTTCCTTTTTTGTACAAATGCTTTTCGTCAAGTCCATCGCGGCTGCTTGTGAGGCTACAAGACGCCCGGTGAGGAGGAGAGGCTGCAGTACCACAGCCAGAGCAGCGGGGGCAGCAGTGAGGCCAGGCCCGCCGGCCGCCGGGAGACGGCCGAGTCCCTCAGGATGGCGTTGGACGTCCCGGGGGCGTCGATCTGTGGGTCCTAGGGGGGCGGAGACACAGGAGAGACACGATGTGATAGGACGTTTGGTTCGCAGAGGTCGGAGGTCAAAGACATTTGGAAACACTTCTGATCCTCCCTCGCTGACTGTGGTAGTTTGTGGTTTTGTTACTCTAACTGTTTTGTTTCCCCTGCTGGTTGAAACCAGGGGAAACAAAACTAAATTTATTTTATAGACAAATCTAGATGATAGTTTTGGGGGAAATTATTTTTTCCCCCCGCCTTTTAATTGTCTGTGTTATTTTTGTGGTCACACTGTAGTTGAATGTTGAGTGTCGCTTTAGTTTCTGGACAAAGTCTATCAAAATCCCACGTCCTAGTTTTTTTTTACTTTGCTTTAAAAAAGATCAACTCTCAGCTGTTTGAAGTGGGTTTTTTTTTTCAGTCTATTCTCTGAATTCTGCCTTGGCTGCACGGCTGACTGGACTCCAGCTTCCCTCCGCCTCCTCCAGTGGAAATAAATAAATCTGGAGTTGTGCGTCTCATGGCGGGACAAGCGACGGAAAAAAATAAATAAATAAATAAAAAATCCAGATTGCGGCATTAAGACGTTCCATGATTCATCCGGTGGCAGATTCCTGCAGCGAGTTCTGGCACTTTGTCCCGACAGCTTGATTAACGAGCGACAAAAATAATATAAATTAAAAGGGCGGTGAAATTGAGAGCGGCGGCCGCCGCCGTTGTTGCTGCTCAGGTATGTGGGGGAGCTAATGGTTTCTGATTGGTCAGCGGGGTTGTCGCAATTTTTGTTTTCGGATGTCGGCGTGCTGTTGGAGGAGGCGGCGGCGGCGGCGGCGGCGCTAATTAGCAGAGGAGAAATATTCATCTGCTGTGACACAGAAAAACATGAAAAGGTTGTTTAGAAGCAAAATGCCACAGAGGGAAAAGAGACGTTCAGTTCCGTGTGTGTGTGTGTGTGTGTGTGTTTGTCTGTGTGTGTGTGTGAGTGTGCGTGTGCGTGTGCGTGTGCTCTTTGGACTGCTAATAAAGCTGCGAGCTAACGGCCGGGTCGCTCCCCCCCCAGACCCGCCCTGCCTGCATTAAATGCCAGTCTAGTGCCTTATTATTGTACGTTGACATTTACTGTGAACTTTAAAAGCCACCAGATAAGCAACAATCCAATTCCAGCCTCAAAGGGAAGCCGTAAAGTTTACAAAGGAGCCGGTTGCCGTGGCGATCGGCGCTCCAAACACCTAGTGGGAGGCCTCTGACGGCTCGGTGTGTTCACGCGTCGTCCGGCGCCGGGACTGGAAGGTCGCTGGGACTCAAGGTCGCAGTGAAAGAGGGGAAAGACTGAGTGTCAGGGGTCAAAGTTCATAGACGAGGGATCCGAATGTGAAAGTGCAGCTTTATGCTGATGATTCGTTCGTCTTTGTCAGTTCGTTGAGGAGTTTGAAAGTTTGTGCTGACAAATTTGGAGATTTCCTATTTTGATTTATTTCATTTTAAAACAAATTTATTTGCAGAGCAGATTTCTGGCGTGGCAGTAGATTCATATGATTACAATCTATCTTGACAGCCTCCATCAGACAGCATTTTGTTTCATTGGTTTTAGAAGAAAAAATTCTCTCTTTCACGTGTAAATCGCCAAGAAAAGAAACGCAAAAAACAGTAAAGTTTTCTTTTTCTGGACTTGAGGGAGACACGTTTATGATCGTCCTGACTGACGATCTGACTGAAGTTCCAGTGAGAACGAGGCAGCGAGCCAGACCAGGCTCGTCCAATCACCTTCCAAGATTCTGTCCTGAGGCTTTTTACATGATGGACAGTTGACGGAAATGTGGAGGAAATTTTGAAAAGAGGTCTGGTTTTTGCCGACTGAGCTATTTTGCAAAATGTCTGTTTAACCTCAATACCAGATGCTTTTCATTTCTTTGAATTCGGCACCATCATGAATTTCGACCAAAACGTCCACAATAAATCAACGCACCACACAGAGGACGCCGTCCACGGTGGAGTTGGACTTCAGTTTCTGGGCCTGAAACGAAAGACAGAAAAAAAAACAACAAAGTTTGCAAATGAGAAAAATCAGTCACGTTTGGCACTATTTGTGTTTTTCTTTTTCTTTTCTTCACACTGCACATCACGTGGGAGCACCGCAGCAGCAGTGGTGACGGAGAGAGACACTGCACTGAGAGTCAACAGCAATTAATTCGGTCGCCGGTCGATTAATTACACAGAACAGCAGAGTTACATAACAGGAGCAAACACAAACTGTGTGTGTGTGTGTGTGTGTGTGTGTGTGTGTGTAAAACACAGCAGGACTGTCCTGCTAGTGGAGAAAAAAAAAAAAAAAAAAATCATGATAATCTTGTTGAGTTTTGATCCTGAGAGCTTTTCTGATGTTTCTAGGAAAAAACAACAGAGGCAACAGTTTGACCTCAGGTACCACACACACACACACACACACACACACAATGAAATCACAACTATGATGATACTCATTAAGATTGATGATTACGAATTAAGACTCGGAATGAAAAGGAGACACAGCTGCAACAGAAAACAACCTGCAGAAAAAGTGGTGCATGATGGGAAAAACCGCTGAGCTGAAATAAAGTTAAAAAAGCACAAACATGCTCATTAGGAGGCAAAATGCAGAAAACAAACTGTGAGCTACAGGATATTGTTGTTGTCGTTGTTGTTCTTTTCTTCCTGATCTCAGATGCATTCTTTTTTTTTTTTACAGCAATTTGCTGGTGAACAAATGAGTCTGATTCTGAGTCTGCAGAAGCTGCTGCTGCTGCTGCTGATGGCAGCAAGAGGATGCTCCTTCAGTGTGTGTGTGTGTGTGTGTGTGTGTGTGTGTGTGTGTGTGTGTGTGTGTGTGTGTGTGTGTGTGTGTGTGTGTGTGTGTGTGTGTGTGTGTGTGTGTGTGTGTGTGTGTGTGTGTGTGTGTGCTCTCTGGCTGCAGGGATGACAGAATAACAAACGGCAGTGCGGCGGCAGGGAGGCTGAAACTCACCAGTTCCAACTTTTGCATCAGAACCCAATGAAAAAAATATTTGAACCGCAATAAATCAGCAAAGTTTGGGTGAACGGAGGCAGCAGGACAAAAGAGAGACAAAAAAAAACAAAAAACACTTGAATTTTAAGCACGTCATCAGACGATTTCCCTTTTTTTTTGTTGTTGTTAATTACGTTTTATGTTTGCCGAGCGTGAAGGAGGAAAAATGCAACTGTTTGTGGCTTTGAAGAGGATCCATCTGTGTTCAGATGTGTTTAAAAAGACCCCCTCCCCCCCAAAAAAAAGTTTTCCAGACAGAAAATGCTGCTAGTAAATAACCATCATTTTCTTTTACAGCTCGTTGCTGCGGTCTGAGCTCCTCGGGCTCCGACAACCTCCAAAAACAAAACATTTGGAAAGTCAAATTGCCCGAACGTGACTCTGAAACGTCCCTTTAAAAGTTGGACTCCATCTGCCGCCGCTCCGTCCTCCTTCCGCGCACTTTTATACAAAAACACCTCGGGCGCTTTAATTTTACTTATTTATATTTTTCTCTCTGATTTGATGGGGAAAAAAAATAATGAGGCAACAATCAGAGAACGTTCAGCTCTTCACTCAACTCGTTGTTGGTCACTGTTTCCGTTTTAACGCAAACAAAATGATGAAAGCGCTTTCCACCAAAAGCCTCTTGTAACAGAGGCTCCTCTATGAAAAAAACAAAACAAATTGTTTTCAATGAAAGTAATTCAATGTTTCTATTTTGAGGAAAAACAAACCCCTTCAAATACATTTCTAAAAAACAAACAAACAAACAAACAGATAAAAACACACACAGGGCTGGGTATGAATTTCAAACGTCTCTGGCTGGCCTGGACTGATTCCGGAGGAGCCGTCAGTGCCCAGCGTCCTGCCGACTACCTGCCGCCTGCTGCTCTTAAAAGTCACATTAGCATCAGGAACATTTCCATATGGGAGCGGAAAATCTCTGGAGTCAACGATATTCATAAGAGGAGGCTGACGGGGCCCCGGGGCCTCCAAACAGCCCCGCCGTGTGTGTGTGTGTGTGTGTGTGTGTGTGTGTGTGTGTGTGTGTGTGTGTGTGTGTGTGTGTGTGTGTGTGTGTGTGTGTGATTCAGTCTGAGGTGGGGACTCGGTTGCATCCGCTGCATGATGAAAAATAAGTGAAAGTAGCTCTTGTAGTGTTTTAATTTCCTTTTTTCAGGGCCTGGGGAGCCTCGGCATGAAGGTGTGCGGAGGGAAGAAATTGATAAAAAAAAAAAAAAAAAAGAAAAGCAGCTGATATGTGTGTGTCTCAATATTTTCATTCCTAAAGTGCCATAAGGGAGCTCACACCTGCGGCACTTTTGCTCTCATCTGATTTTTTTTTTCTTACTCCCCCTTAATTTACACCTAAAGCGTCTGCGGCGCGTTCACAGCAGACCGCGGCCTTGAAAAGTCAGTGTGCAAGTTCACACCAAGTTTCAGGAGCGTCCCAGAAGCGTGAAAGCGCACCAATGCCGCGCCGCAGACGCTTTTGGTGTAAAACGGGGGGTTCGACTGCACTGCAGAGAGATTTCTGTCAAAGAAAAATCCAGCCGCTGGATTGGCCGCCAGCGAGGAGGAAGAGGAGGAGCCACAGAGGTCAAGACTGGAGATGAAGGTGCTTGAACCGCCCGGCTTTATTATCCAAAAACTCTCTCAGCCTGCAGCTCAGAGCTGCTGCTGAGCAGCTGGATCGCTGCGAGGGACGATCGACGAACACACAACCAGCCAGTGTGTGTGATCACAACAGCAGTGCAGCACTGCCCTGATGTCTTTACACGCAAGCAAGCAAACACACACACACACACACACACACACTGGTGCGCTGCGCCTTAAAATAGCCAAACTCAACTGATGTCACTCATTCCACAGCAGATCTTAAAGGTTGACGATCAGATCTTTATTTTTTATTTCTCTCTCCAGACTCCAGCGGAGCAGCTTTGCACCATTAACCGTCAATAAATAACGATGGAAACTCTCCAGCAAAGAGCCTGTTTGGCCCCAACGAGCGGAAGATGATTTTACCTGCAGGAACTTGTTTGTGTCAACGTTAATGCATCGAAAGAATGCCTTCTGCCTTTGCCTTAAGAAATAAATCCATATTCCTTCAGGATTGTGGCTGAGTTAAAACCTGTGGGTGGTGTTGATGGGGGAGGGGAGGGGGGTGGGAGGATTGACCCGGTTTTGTCCTTTTTGTGATCTGGGGGCTTTAAAGCGGACGTGATGCGTTCACTGTCCCGGGGGGGAAGTGACGGAAACAACACAGAGCCTCCAAACATAATAAAAAGCTGCTGTTTTCATTACGTCTGCGGAGGGGAAATGATTAGCGGTGACTTCAGGATCCGCTTGCTGGAATAAACTCTAACTGGGTTACTTCATGATGCTGCAGCAGCAGCAGCAACATCGTTATTATTATTATTATTATTATTGTTATTCCTCTTTGTGAACTGGGCTGCAGTGGCTCTGCTGCTGCTGCTAATGTTGCTGCTCCGTCCCGCCGGCCGACTCGCTCTTTCCAAACGGCTTCCTGGGGTCGGAGCGCCGACACGTGCGCGGCCGGATCGATGTGGCAGCCGACCGGTGGTCGAGGCGCATCGGGACGAAGGAAAGTGGAAAAGTACAAATCAATCGCGTTAGTTAGTTCTGAGGCTGAGCAGCAGCAGCAGCAGCAGCAGCAGCAGGATGAGGAGGAGGAGGAGAAAAGTTTTCTGCTGAACGGAACCCGCTTGGTGTTTTATGTGAAGCTATAAATAATCAGGACTGTTTCAGCCCAGGAACAAGCTCAATCATCCTCCAGGTGACAATCCAGCTAAGACTGATGTTTTGTTGGACCGTCCAGAAAGAAGAAAAAAGCCTCCTGAAAGGCCTTAAAAGCTTCTAAACTTGAAAACATTACCTTGAAAAAGAAAAATTGGTAAGTTGGCGAACGCCAAAGTGGCCTTTAAGGACTTTTAGGCTGATTTTAGACCACAGAAATATCCATCATCTTCTGTAAGAGGTCAAAATAACTTGTGTGTGTTGGTAATAACACATTAATAACCAATCAACACACGACAAGAGAGACAGAAGGTGAGGAGTAAAGGCATAAAGAGCTCAGAAGGTCGTGTGGGTCCAGTCACCTGCAGGCTGCCGCAGAAGTGGTAGATGGCCGAGTCGGTGTTGATGTGGTTGTCGATGGTGTTGGGGTTGCGGCCCTGGTTCCTCTGGTAGGCCGTGGTGGTGGTGGAGGTGGTGGTCTGCACCGGAGACATGGGCTGCCACACGCCCACGTCCGTCCCGTTCCCGAAGGCCTGGATGGCGTTGCCTGCAGCGGGGGCGGGGGGCGGGTGCAGAGAAGCGACATGCTAAGCTAGGCTAAGCTAAAAAAAAAAAACAAACAAACAAAAAAAAAGCCCCGCATTAAGCCTCGTGTGGAGATTTACTGCGTCGTAAGTGCGAGCGGAGCACTTTTCAGCGCTGAGCCGCATCTTATGAATCACACGCTTACGAGTCCCAGAGTTGGAGTAAAGGTTTTATACCGCGGCCACAAAAAAAACCAAAAAAAAAAAAAAAAACCCACACACACAATTAAAGGTGAGTTAGAAGCTGCTCGGCTTTTGTTATCACCTCCCGACATTATAAATTCAGCAGGCAGTCAAAAGCTTGAGTGCTGATGTGGCTATTTACCATTAGCCTCCATTAGCGGCCCTATTAATAGGCCGCTCGCCGCAGCTTTGAAGTGGAGCATATGCGCACACACACACACACACACAAACACGCATAAACACACATTTACACACACACTGGAGGGGAGCTGGAGCAGGCCTCCTGGTTGGAACTAATCACATTCTTCCCTCCGACAGCAGGGGGCGTGACCCCCAAAAGTTACGGCTGATCTGCATAAAAGCCTCTTTAACCCCGCTGGAACATTTAGCTTCATGTGTGCAGGGCCGTAAATATGTGTGTGTGTGTGTGTGTGTGTGTGTGTGTGTGTGTGTGTGTGTGTGTGTGTGGCGGCGGCGGAGGAGGGGGGGTATTTAGCAAACTCACAGATGTGGAAGTTTCTTTGGCTTTAACTCGCAGATTTGTGATTTTCCGCTCGTCCGCCTTGCCGACATCCGGCAGGCGATTGTTTTCACTCAGCTTCCTTTATGGATGCCAAGTCCAAAACCACAGAAGAAGACCGCAAAGCTCATAAAGAGCGGCAGCAGTGCTGCTGCTAAAGACATTAGCATGGTGTTAGCATTGGCAGCTTCACCAGAACTGGACCTGTTTTCAACTTAAAACTGAGTGATTCTGCAGGAATGACGCAATTGTTTTCTTTTTCTTTTTTTTAAACAAAACTATTTCTCCTCCCACCAAGGTGTGATTACTGGATGAACTCCAGCTCTCCTCAACTTGGAGGAGAGGAAGTGAAGGTGAGCGACGTTGCCACAGCATCCATAACTGTTTGTTGTCCCGATTAAAAAGGCTTACACGAGTGCGTCCGCGGCAACAATGAAACCACGGCAACGAGCTCACACACACAGATGCTAATCTGCGGCTCATCCCGGGAAACATTTAACACGGCTCAACAAACATCGCTTCAACCTTCACCCACGCACACGTGTCCTTTATCTGAACGTTTCTCCTCACACCTCCCACCTGCTGTCGCCGTGTAAAGTTGCCGGCATCGTGATTGTGTTGCGCTGTGTGTGTGACCTTTGCTTATTCACTACCAAATTCCAGAAATGTCATTGCGCTGGAAGAGCTCAGAATAAATATACGCATTTGTGTGTGTGTGTGTGTGTGTGTGTGTGTGTGTGTGTGTGTGTCAGTGGTGACACAACTAGCGGACGGAGAGCCAAAAGGGAAACAGAGTTTCTTCTTTTTATTCGATTTAATGACTGAATATTGGAGATTTTTGACTTGTGAAAAGGCCAAAAAAATAAAAAAATAAAACAAACAAACGTCAATCTGCATTTTTCACACCATCGTGTGAGATGCATTTTCCCTGACAATTTTCTTTTCTTTTTTTTTCTTTTTTTTAACCAGCGTAGATAAAGCCGAGCCTGAATCTACTGCTCCAGTTTGTTCAGCCAATGACAACAGAAGGGAACCTTTCTTTTTTAATTTGATGTTCATCATCATTTGTTTTTGGAACAATCATAAACAACATTGTCCAAAAAAAGAAAAAGAACATATATTTTTTTTCTTTTCTTTTTTCCTGACCTCTCTGAGCAAATCAACAGAGGACAGAATCTCTGATTTCACACCAGTGCAATCAAAACAAAAGGGGACCAAATCAGCTCTGATTACAGTCTGAATCCAGTTCTTAGCTGCTCTGATTGTGTGTGTGTGTGTGTGTGTGTGTGTGTGTGTGTGTGTGTGTGTGTGTGTGTGTGTGTGTGACACGTTTTGTCTGAGTGTGCGCACATTTTAAGCCGGACTGTTTAATTAACGCCTCTGAAAGAGTCGAGTGGAGGAAACAAAAGGGAAAAGCCACTTTGTGTCTGGAATCTGGAGCAGCAGCTTTTAGACACACAGACACACACACACACACTCACACACACACACACACTGACTGTGCCGAAGGGGTATTTTTACTCAGAATGCCGACAGGAACAGACGTCATTCCGTGTGATGCGGATGAGGGGGCGGAGCTTGATGGATGTGTGCGTGTGTGTGGGGGAAGTGAGGTGCAGTGGGGGGAGTGGAGTGGAGGGGAGGGGAGGTGGGCTGACTCACGGAGGCAGGTGTTCTCGGTGAAGAAATCGGAGAACCTGTCGCACTCGTCCTTGTTGTTGCCGGTGTTGCTGCAGTCGCAGTAGGGCGACACGCTGATCTTGGGCGAGCGGAGGTAGTTGGGCGTCATCACGGTGCCTGTGGTGCAGGGGGGAGAGAGAGAGAGAGAGAGAGAGACCTCAGAACTGGGCGTTCAACTGGTGAACCCAAAAGGGACATTCTGCCCAACACTGGAGGTTCAAACATGGAGATTTTCAAACATTTTTGGATTTCTGATTGACAAGAAAAACTTCCAACCCCCAGAACCCTCCAACCCACTCCAGTCTGGACGACTCAACAGTCCAAACCGCTTTGGAACGTTTTTCTTCCGGCAGCCATAGGACCACTTCAGGCTCCCTGCAGTCGATATTTTAGCTAAAAACTTCACGCTGGTGTCAAATGTGACTGCAGAGGCTTCCTGTCGCCTCGGCAATGGGAAAGTAGGAATTGGGAGCGTTTTGAACAAAACTCCAACAGGTCAAATGGGCGAAATGACAAATTTTTGGGCTGAATGAAGCTTTTAATCCGCCGTGACGGAGAACAATGAAGGTGTTTGAGCTCCTCTGAAACGACTCCAATCACGGCGACGCAGCGGGAAACCAGTTTTATGATCCGACGGCTGGTTTCCTCCGCCGGCTCCTCCACAGCGTGGCGGCCTGCAGGCTCTGCGGGAAGCAGAATGCAGAGGAGCCAAAGTGAAGAATTGGCTTTTTCTCCACCGCGAAGAGAAGGAAAGAAAACAGCTTCAGTCAGTGGTTTCTCACCCCCCCCGATGGATCGCCCCTCGCTGCTGGCCGAGCTCCAGAAGCGGAGAGCACTTTGTTTTGGAGCAGGCAGCAGCAGCAGCAGCAGGAGGAGGAAGAGGAGGAGGGGTGATGGCGATGGAGGGTGTGGGGGGGAGGGGAGGTTTGGTCTGGTCCGATTTGGGAACCGCCCTCTGACAGCTCGCCGCCCTGGTGACCACGTGTTGCATCGCAGGGTGGAGTTCCAGCAGCCCGAACGGTGATTCAGACCGACTGGGGTTTTGGGACGTGACTAATTCCTGCATTACACCCGCCTTGTTTTACCGTCAATCCCCACGTCAAGTTCGACGTGCTGAAAGAAAAATCGGGGAATAAAAATCCAAATGTCGCGGTTCTGGTCAGGCTCTGAGCTCCTCCAAATTTGTTTTAAATCCAAAAAAGGGTCACGGATGCTTGTCTTCCTGTGATTTATAGAAGGAATGAAGATATATGTATATATATATATATATATATATATACACATATACATAAAAAATGACCAAAGTCGATTTTCACCTCGTTGCTCTTCCACAACAAAAATAACAACAAACTTCCTTCAAGCTCGAAAGTTTATATCTGATCGGTTTGGCCTCCAAACATTTTTCATAACCGTATTTTAGTCATTTCCCCTCCAGTTTTACGTACAAGAAACAGACACTTCACAGAGGGAAGAATCAGACGTTTCAAAAATACAAACTCTTATTTCTGCAATGTGATTTCTGGGATTAAAAAAACAAAACAGAAATGCTGCAGAACTCTGGACTGTTTCCTTTCGAAGAGTCGTAATCAACAGAGTCTTTCAGAGACAAAGTCTCGGAGGCGAGGCCGACCAATGGCAGCAATTCACCCACCAATCAGACCCGAGTAGGCCAGCAGGCAGTCGGCGTAGTTCTCCTTCAGGCAGCCTGACAGCGAGCGAGGCTCCGGCTGGCAGTTGACGAAGAAGTCGGCCAGTCGGGACCTGAAAGGCAAACACACAGGACACAGTGAGTCTCAGACCAGAGTGACCCGAACCTCCAGCGGTGCACCGGGGTCCCGACCACCTGTTGCATATTGACACTATTTCTTTGGCCTCAGGAGAAGTGTTAGCTTAGCTTAGCGCGCTGCTACCATGCGAACAGACACCACAGAGCAGTGTTGCAGTTCTGGAGAGTGGTCTGTGTATCCAGACCACTTCTTAAGGTTTTTTTTTTTCAGTTTCATTTTTATTTCTTTTCTTTGATATATAAAGTCTTGGTCTCGAACCCCAAGTGTCTTGGTCTTGTCTGGATCTCGATACTCCCTGGCCTCGATGAGGTCTTGGTCTTGGACTACAACGTTAAAACTCAGGGAAAAGTGTTCAAAAGTTCAAGTTGTGCCACCTGCAGATGTAGTTGGTCTTGCAGGAGGCCTGCAGCTCCAGGCAGTTGGGCTTCAGCTTCTCCTCGTAGGAGCAGACGGGCACGATGGTCTGGCGGCGCCGCTCGGAGCAGGCGGTCTGGTCGCTGACCGGGCAGGAGCAGAACAACATCCCGTAGCTGTGCTTCGGGGGGACCTGAGAGGTGAGGGTGATAGTAGTAGGAGGGACGGAGTGAGTAGGGGGGGTGGGGGGTGGGTTAAAAACCTTTTCTGCAGCGGCGTGGATTACTGCAGCCAGACACAAGGTGGCACTACGCTCGAACGACATCAGTGAGAATCGTGTGCAACTTCTGGGCAGAACATCTTTTGTGTCTACCGACTGAATTGAAAAACCCTCAGCATGTGCGTGTGTGTGTGTGTGTGTGTGTGTGTGTGTGTGTGTGTGTGTGTGTGTGTGTGTGTGTGTGTGTGTGTGTGTGTCTTTCTCTCTCTCTCTCTCTCTCTCTCTCTCTCTCTCTCTCGCTCGTCCTTGCTTGCCTTGTCGAAGAACTGCCGCAGTGCCTTGTGGCACTTCCTCTTGTTGCAGACCTCGGCGGTGGACACGCGGCTGGTGCAGGGGCTGATGTAGGCCGAGCGGTACTTCTTGCACGTGTCGTTCAGGTTGCAGGCCTTGGCGGCGTTCAGGCAGTTGTTCTCCCGGGCCACGGCCGGCTCTCCTACACACACACACACACACACACACAAAAGGTTTCCATGAGTTCACATAAAATGCATGTAAACCGATCGGTGACCAGTGAGGATCAATAAAGAGGAATTGAGTGAGAGTCAAAGGATGTTTTTTAATCGTTAAGCTGCAGAGCTACACGCCTCCCCGCTTGTTTGCTTGGTTTGATGTCCAGTTAGCCCGTGTGTGCGTGTGTGTGTGTGTGTGTGTGTGTGTGTGTGTGTGTGTGTGTGTGTGTGTGTGTGTGTGTGTGTGCACGCTAACAAGGGGACTAATTTGCAGACTCTCTTCCTGCTTCGTCCCGAGTCACACGCTCTTTGCGGGTCTGTGTCGGCTCGTGTGTCTCCTGGTGTGTTTGTGTGTCTCTTCCAGTCGTCAGAGTCCAGATCCCCCAGAACCCCCCCCCACCCCCCCAGCCCTCACCTCCTCACCTCCTCCCCCCGACCCCCTCCCCCTGGTCATCTATCAGCTCGCACTAATTGCCGGCCTTGTCCTCTTTCCGCGATCAATTAACATTTTCTCCCACTTCTGCCCCCCCCCCCCCCCCCCCCCCCGCGCAAGTCGACTGCAGCGTTTCAGAGCCTGGAAACGCTGCAGCAAAAGCAGCAGCAACAGCATTTTTTTTTTTGTGTTTTTTTTTTCTCTCCCTCTAACGAGACCCAATTAAAATGTGGGTGAAGCCGGCGTGACAAACATACAGAGTCCACGGCGTTGAACTGTGTGCGCAAGTTAATGAAGCTTCTCCGCGGCTAAAATTTGTGTCGTCCCCGTTGTTGTTGATCTCTGGCAACGCAACAAAGCAGAAGAGGGTTTGCGTTCGAGGGTCTGTGAGTCAGTGGTTCACTGGTGGAGGACACAGTTTATTAAAAACTATTTCATAGTAACTCTTTGATTCACAGTCATTTGGCAACGCTGCTGCCAGCACCAGTCCAGTGAAAAGCCCTGAGTTCCGACGCTGCTTAAACTGTCGCTACGGTAGCACCGTGCTAACTTCTAGCTAGCAGCATCTTAGTTACGTCTTGCTGCGCTTCTTCTTCTTCTTCTTCTTCTTTTGTAGAGCAGCTACTCTCTCTCTCCTACGTCTTCATCCATGGACGGAATGCCACCGGGTTCAAATCCAGTTGCTTTTTTTCATTATTAGCGTCTGATAAGAAGATTTGATTGGCTCGGCTTCAGAGTTTAATACCTGAGCTGCCGGCCAATCACATGTTCCCCTCGATCTGACGCCACTCCATCTGTTGCCGGGCAGCAGGAGTCCACCAACCACTGCTTCAAAACCCAAATATTTGCCTTTTCCCGTCAATTACGACAGAATCGCTTTAGCTTAAAGTTCGATCGGCTGATCTTAAAGATGACATCCGAGCAGCGCGGGAAACATTTAATTTTTTTTTCGCTTGACTGACACGAATATCGCCGCTCCGAAATCACCGACAAAATAATGAAAAAGGAGTGAGCAGCGTGACAAGACCAAAGCAAACAGTGTGATTTGAGGAGGAAACAGCCGCCGTCCTGCCGCAGGAGGCGTTTGCATATAAAGACGGTCGTTAGCGCGTCTGTCAAGCAGCTGGTGGCGCCGCCGTCCTCCCACCGCTCTCTCTCTCTCTCTCTCTCTCCCCTCCTCGCTTGCTCGCCCAAAAAAAACTTCTTCCCAACTCCCAACTCCTGCGCCTCCGCTGTGCCTCCTCCTCAGCCCCGCCCCCTCAAACCCTCTTCCCCTCCACCTGTCGGCCGTCTGTCAATCACTGAGCGGCAAAGTGCGAAAAAGAAAACTTTTTTTTTTTTAATCACTGACGGACTCAAGTTTAGTGTCGCGATGTCGTGACTCTGACACAGGAAGCGGTTTTGCCTTTACTGCTCTAAGCCTAATTTTTTTTCAGCTTTTTTGCTTCAATTTCTCTCTTAAATGATAATTCTGATTATGCAGATTTTTTCTTTCTTTTTTTTTTTTTGCGTTTCGGGGACTTTGCATCCTGTTACAGTTTTTCCTTTCACGTCTGGTATTTCACCCAGCGCTCCCACCACATGCCGACAGATGACAAGATGGATCGTCTTTCTCACACACACACACACACGCACACACGCACACACACACACACACACAGTGCAAACCCTGGCTGCTGCTGCTGCTGCCAAAACCGTGAAAAATACTGTGCAATCTTTGAAAACCATCCAACTTTTTCCAAACTTTTACTCCAGACTGCATCACTTTGAATAAATAAATAAATAAATAAATAAATAAATCAGGGGTGATGAATGTTAAACGTCTGAACTATAACTTTGGGTTTTGTCGCTCGCTGCATTTAGAGTTTGCCTCTAAATAAATAAATAAATAAGAGAAGCCATCTTCACACATCTATGGCTCATTTTCCCACTTTGCCCGTTTTCACTCAGTCGACGGAGGTTCTGCCGACTGACGCTGTTCTGGAGTGTGGAGGAAGAAGAAGAACTTAAACTCAAAAACCTGGAGCAGAGGAAGAAGAAGAAGAAGAAGAAGAAGAAGAAGAAGACACAACTGGAAGGAAGGTTCAGCGACGTCAACAACCAGAGCACCTGCACGCTATCACCTGTGTGTGTGTGTGTGTGTGTGTGTGTGTGTGTGTGTGTGTGTGTGTGTGTGTGTGTGTGTGTGTGCACTGGAAAAGCTCTGAATAAATATATGTATATGTTTGTGCGTGTTTCAGTGTGTGTGATGTCATCATCAGACAAACAAGACGTCCTTCTACAAACAAGACACACACACACACACACACACACACGCACACGCACACACGGTGTAGTTCAGACATCCGCCACTGCCACTGAATGCATCACTTGAACTCCCTGTGCACTCCTGGCAGATGGTATTGTCACACAGGCGCACACACACACACACAAACACACTGACCGGGTCCTGGTCGTGTCGGGGGGCTGGGGGCCATCTGGAGGCCTGCTGGAGAGGGGTGGGGGGGCAGTCACCCCCCATATACCCCCCCCCTCCTGGAGCATCATGTTTCCGATTGGGCCTCTAATTGATTATGGTGTCGCCTGTTTCCTGCAGTGCTGCTAAGCCCCGCCCACCCCACTCTGCTGTCCCCCCCGACTAATTTTCAATTACCACGGGACACCGCGGGGTCGAACCCTGACCTTGTGTACCCCCCCCCCCGCCTCCTTGGATATTTGTCTCATCCTCTCCTCCCACTGGCTCCACTCTCTCCTTGTTTTCTCCAGCATCCTCGGCTTCTCTGTTGTATCTGTTTGCTTCTGGATGTCGTCCAATCATTAGCCCCCTCCCCCTCCCTCCCCCTCCTCCTTCATCATCATTATCCATCCCTCTCTCTCCCTCTCTGGTGTCTCCTGTTTCCTCCCGTCGCTCCGCTCTGCCATCTGTCCTTCAGCTCCGCCCCCTTTAATGGCCTTTTGGGTGCCTGTTTAAAGCTTCCTAACTTTGGACTCTTCAAATCCGTCCTGCGGATCAAATCTGGTTCAAGGCTCTCTCTTATTGAACACCTACTGTTGTTATTTGGTGGGGAAAATAATAGATAGAGAACAGAACATTCTGGAGACTTAATGGAGGAAAAAATACATTAAGCGACACATTTTTTTTTTTTTTATCGTTCGCCCTGTTGAAATGTTCATTCTCTCTCTCTCTCTCTCTCTCTCTTGCTCTCTCGCTCTCTCTCTCTCTCTCGCTCTCTGTTTATGTGCAGGAGGTTCTGATCGGGTGAAGAAGCAGCTGGAAGCAACAGAACTGTGCCTCTAATGGCCATATATTCATACTGACAATTCACAGGGAACAAAAACAAAGATATAATTAATTAATTAATTCAAGTACATCATCGTTGACATGTGACAGCCACATGCTTCAGTGTTAAATACAGTCAGCAGCTGTGTCACAGTATAATTCCTGGAGGTCTGAACTGATGCGAGGACTGGAATCATTTGGTTTTCACGTTCTTCACAAGTACGCGAGTGAAGAAATTAAACGCCCCTAATTTTGTCTCTTAGTCTGAGTTGACACATCAGTGTCAAACACTTCCATCTCCACTCTCATCTCATTTCAACTTGAACACAGAAAACACGCACAGCTGCTGAATTCAGGTTTTTTTTTTTCTCTACGAACTCGCTTGTTGATTCACAGAGGACAATAAAAAAAAGATCTTTGATGTTCTCAGAATTAAAGGATGAATTCTGAATAATCTCACGATGGACAGAGACACGGAGGAGAAAAAAAGAAAAAAAAAGGAAACATCCTGCGCTGGCGTGATCATCAGCCGTCTCAGAGACCATTAGAGGCCGCCGCTGTTTTGACAGATGTCAGCGTCTAATCTTTAAAAAAAAAACGTATTGGCATTTTATTTCCTTTCAGGCAGCAAATCAATGACGAGGTCTGAATCCTATTTTCTTTCAACGCAGCATCATTATTCCTCAGATAAATCTTTATCTTTTTCCTTTTGTCTCCCCACCGTCCCAGTTGCGGCTCCTTTCTCACTTGCGAACGGCTCAGCGGCTGAGTCGGATCAGACTTGCACATCATAAACGAGTCCAACCGAGTCTTTCTGAGAATCGGGGGTCTCTCTCTCTCTCTCTCTCTCTCTCTCTCTCTCTCCCTCTGGATGGGTGTGTGTTCATTATCAGTGGTGAGTTACACTGTCATCCACTTTAATGGGCTCCATGCTTGAAAGTGCAAGACAAGCAGAAAGGAGGAGGAGGAGGAGGAGGAGGGGGGAGAGTGAAGACGGAGCCCCAAGCTCCTGCCTCTCCTCCCCCACTCCCCCTCCTCCTCCTCCCCCCCTCCACTATCTCTCCAAACTCCTCTTCCTCCTTCCTCCGCCGATGCTCTCGATGCCTCCCCGGCTCTCCCTCTCGGCTTCGTTCCCCTCAATTTCTCCCTCCTCTCTGTGTGGTTCATCATTTCCCTTTTCTCTCCGTCCCAGTGCAATAAAGCCGCATGGCACCCGGCGCAGCAAATACCATAACTCACAGCGGCCGGTAATTGATCTCTGTAGTATAACAGTCTCTTTCTGTCTTTCCCCTCCCGGCCATCACCCCCTCCCGCTGCCTCTGCCAGCCTCTCACCCCCACACCACACCACCCGACTCCATTAAATCTATTGACTTTTTGTTGCTACACCGTCCGATGAAATCACAGCAAAAGACAATTTCTTCCAAAGTCTCCGACCCGTCCTGTTGTAGTCCTCCACCCCATCATCCATCCATCCATCCATCCGTCCATCCATCTGTGCTGCTCCTGCAGTGTTTCCACACACATACACACACACACACCCCGCCTGTGCGGGGCTGCGTGCACACATACCTGAATTCATAAGAGGCTTTCAGCACCTCATCAGCTCCTCCAATTTCATACGCCGAGTCTATTTTTCTTGCCTGGAAGTTCAATTTTTGGTCCAAATTGCGAGGCCCTGAACCCGGGATTAGAAGTACTGGAACTGATGACTGAGGTCGCGTTTGAAATACATTAAAAAGAAAAAACCCTGCAGCAATTCCTGCTACCCCGCCCCCTCCCCTCCTCCCCGGCAACATCAACAAGCTCTCAGCGACGTGCTCGCTGCAGTTAGCAGGTTTACGTCTCCTCTGATTTAATGTCTCGCTTGGAGTCACTGGCTCATCAAACTCCACTTTACGTCTCCTCCAGACAGGATTCTGATCTTCTGCACTGTTTTCACCTCCCCCTAGTGGCCGTTTGTCCTGTTGGCTGCAAGTTGTTGTGGACCTGGGCAGGGCTGGGCGGAGCTGGGCGGAGCTAAGCAGGACTGGGCGGAGCCAGAGCCGCTGCTCACCTTCAGACCTGTTGGCCACCTGCAATCAGGCCACCTGCAGGCAATCAAACCTCCTTCACTGCCAATATAAAGCGGCTGCAGTCCAGGACGGACAGTTTAGCCGTGTGGTGGTGGCGGCTGGTGTGAACCGGGGGGGATAAAAGAAGAATGGATGAGTGTGGGGATCAGCGGCTGAGAGCGAAGCCCTGCGGGGCTGCGCCACAGACACACACACGGCTCTTTAATAATCTCCACAAACGCATTCCAGCACAGTGTTGTTGCACCGTGAACCTCCCCCTCACACTCCACACACTACTGCAGCAGCAGCAGCACTGAGGCTTCTCTCTTCAGCTGCGCCACCTTTAGAAAGACACAATCAGAGAGCAAATCCAAGGGCTGGTTGTATAAAACTGAAGTTTGGGGTTTTTAATTTGGAGAGGAAGTAATTTGGTCTTTTAGTGAGGGAAATGATAATGAATGACAAATTCCCCACTGACTTTTCTTTCTTTTGTTTCTTTCTTTTTTTTTTTTTTTACCACAAATGCAGAAACGCTCCCAATCACACCCCCACAGCATAGAGGCTGAACCTGTCGCGACACCAGCTGCACACTGCAGGCTTCAGAGCTGCAACAAGTGAATCTGATGCCAACCGTCAAGAAGCTCAACTGGGATTTGCAGCGAAATTTCGATGTATTTTATATTTCTGTCAGCATCCTGTCGCTCACATTCACGCCAACAGAGAATTTACTTAGATTTCTGATGAGAATGGCTGTGGACTGTAGGGGGAGGAGCCAGGGGAGAGGCCACGCCCACACAGAGAGAAAAGGGCCCCCGTGTGGGAACAGTTCAAACGTCACTAACTGGTGGTTTCTTGCACCAGGAGAGATAAATAGCGCTGGTTTGGTATTTTAACGCTCGTGTGATCATTTCTGGGGAGGAAAAAAAATGGCAATCAGCTTCCTTCCAACCCCCCGTCCGGCTTCACGCTGCGCTTGTTTCCCTCCCACTTTGCTTCCACTAATGGGATGCAAATCAGCCATGAAGCTGCGCACGGCGCCACAGGCTGCGCTGGCGTGTGCCGGCGTGCTGCCATGTTGTGTTGTGTTTCATTCACGGCTCGTCTGCTTGACGTTCTTGATGCTGCTGTTTATTTCGTTTAATGCGTTGTGATACACGCACACGTGCAGAAACGCACACGTCGGAAAATCTCAGACGCTTGTGTGTGTCCAGCTAACGGACGTGTAAAACGTGTGAAAAAATGTGTCTGTCTGATGATGCGATCGTCCATCAATCATCGGCAACAGCTACTCTGTTGATGCTTTCTGGACTTTTGAGATCACGTGCGGCCCGGTTCTAAGTTCTCAGAGTGAACCCTGAAATTGCTCCCAGCTCTGGAACTTCACGGTCGAGTAGTTTTCGATCCTCTGCTGACTCAACATGTCAGCGAGAAGTTCTTCGGAACCGTCGCACGTCTTTTTCTGTCTCCCAGATTCCCTCTTTTCCTCCCTGACCTCCTGTTTCCTGTCGGGGGCGCTGCAGTGCAGACAGAAGCTCTGCGGACCAAAATCTAAAAAAAGTTGTAAAACAACAAATAAACAAAAACACCCCGTTGTTTTCCTCCGAGAGACACAAAGCCACTCCACCGATCGCCGGCTCTCAGACGTGTCGTCTCATCTTCGGGGCAACTTTCTGTCTCTGAACACATCCAGTCGTCCTCCGGGCTCCGCCTCCGCCTCGGAACGACCCCCGATCGCCCACCTCCTCCGCCTGCGGAACCTTCCAGCACCTCCGTCCCCGGCACGCAGCGGCTCGCCCCGCACATCCAGCCTCCCGCCGTGGGGACGGATGGTGCCGTCTAACGACTGGGCGGCCCGTTCCCTCCTCGCGCCGCAAAATAATCGTATTCGCCACCTCACCCTCGAGTCTGTCGCACTGATTTACTCCGGCAGCGGCCGAGTGCAACAGAATTTCTTATGCAGTCGTGTGTGTGTGTGTGTGTGTGTGCGTGTATGTGTGTTTGTGTGGTTATTGTTGTCCATAATTAGTCCTGCCGGTGCCCTCACAGGTTTCTATGTGTATTTGGGGGATAGGAGACATACGCGGCACCAAAACATAAAACAAAGAAAAACAAAAAAAAACAAAGGACACTTAAATTCAGGACGACGAGCAGAAGAGAGCAGAGAGCTCAACTTCTTTTTTTTATTGTCGTCCAAAAAGCTTCTTTCCCCCGTCTCCAGCATCCACATCGCTAAATCTCAGTTTGAGAGCTGCCGCCGTCGCCACCGCCATCAGTCTTCTGCCTTTTTTTATTTCTTCCTGATCACAGAAAATGGCCTGCGCTGCTTTTCTGTTTATGACAGCAGGAAGTGATGGCTGCAGAGAGCGACCTGGCAGCGGGCGGGCGGGCGGGCAGGCGGGCGAGCGAGTGGATCGATGCTGAAGGAGGAGAGAGAGAAGGAGGCTGGCACTAAAGTCCAACCTGAAACCTTTCAGCCTGAAGTGGGAAAATTGGCAATAATTGAAAAAAAAAAAAAAAAAAACTGACGCAGAAAACAGCAAACCGACGCAGAGTTTTGTCACCTTTTTGCGCTCCTCATGTCGAGGAAACATGTTCCAGCACAGATGGAAAAAGAACCAGAACCAGAGTCCAAAATGGCGACCCATTCATTTCAATGGAGTTGCTCACCCAGCCAGGACGCCAATAAAGTTTTTGACTTCCACATTAATCGGCATGCGCAGTAGCGTCACTTCCCACCATGCCTCTTTAACTCACGTGATCTATTTGGCCAATTAGAACGAGTTGAGACACAGCAGTACGTTAATCATTTTCTAAACGACGAAAAGGCTGTCACTGAAAAATCTACAATAGAAAGATTTGCTATGAATCGCTTTTCAGGTCACAGTCGTCTTTATGTGTGGGAAAACTGCTTTGCAGTACCTTGAGTGGCCACTGGGAAAAATCTGCGTACAGCCATATTGCCAGTCCGGTATCCAGTTCTCATAATACATCCATGAAAAGAACACGTGCACGTCAGAAGCTCCACCCACTGCAAATCTCACAGAGCGGCACGCTGAAACTTCTCGGAAGCTCAGCAGTGGACGAACAGCGGAGGGGAAGACGGACAGTCTTTCTTCACCTCCTCTGACTATGCTTTCCTTTCTTTGTGCGTGTGTGTGTGTGTGTGTGTGAGGGCCTGCAGGAGGCGACGGCTGGGGAGCTTTTAAACTGCTGCGCCAGGAAGTGGAAGCGTTTGAACTGTGGTGTTACAGTCACAGTTTCCCCATTAAAAAAAAAAGCTAAAATCCTGCCTGGTCAGTCGGTGCTGATATCTTAATATTTACTTATATTAAGTTTAAAAATAAGTCTGGAGCCGAGCTCGTCGTCCTCGTCCTCCCTCCGACTGACAGCTGGCTCGGGCTCTGGTACGAGACAGACGGGGAGAAACTTTTTTTTTTTGATGGATGACGTTCATTTTCCAGGCAGCGTCTCAAACACTTCAGGTGCAAACAACAACCTTTGTCTTCCCCCCCTCCCCCACCCCTGTCCGTGTGTTTTTTAATTTTAACGGCCAGACGCGTCAGAGAGCCGCTAGGGAAGATGGATGGAGAGTCCTTTACCTCGGCTGGCGGGTCGAGAGGGGAAAACGCAGATGGAGAGGGAGGGCGGGGGGTGGAGAGCGAAAGAACGGCCTAAAAAGGAGAGAGGGAGAGAGAGAGAGAGGGAGAGAGAGAGAGAGAGAGAGAGAGAGAGAGAGAGAGAGAGAGAGAGAGAGAGAGAGAGAGAGAGAGAGAGAGAGAGAATGAAAAGCGGAGAAAGACAGCGTGAGTGCTGCTGACATAAGAGAGGAGGAAGAAGAAGGGGGGGTGAGGGTGTGTGTGTGTGTGTGTGTGTGTGTGTGTGTGGGGGGGGTGGTTCATTCAGTTCAGCCCTTTAAAAGGAGCCCAGACACCAGGAAAGACCCGGAAGATCCGGAAAGTTCTCCCACCTCTTTCCACTAAGTCATAGTGTTGATTTAACTGAAGGTTTTACGTAGAGGAAAGTTTGATTCAGTCCAGGTGAGAACAACGAGCCACAAATATGAAACAATCGACGGCCCAACGTCAGAAACACTGCCAATCCTTGATGATGAAAAGCATCACAAAGCAATTCTTTTTTAAGAATGCCCAAAAAATTGAGTTGAAGTTGAAGCTAAAGCTAATTATTACCAAGAAATAATATAATTTCACCACCGACGACAATCGTAAATATCATTTTAGAAACGGGAGTTCTGGTTTCCAGGCCACCGCCAGCTGAAGGAAATCAGGCCCCCAGACGGCCGCCACAACAAAGGTTGTAGTGGGCGTAGCTGGCGGGCAGGGTCGCGGGGGAGGGGTGGAGAGGAGGGGCGGAGAGGAGGGGAGCGGGTGATGAGGTCATGATCAAATGAGATGAGTTAATGATTAGCTAATGAGTTGACAGGCGACCCCGGGCTCCTCCCCCCCCGCCCCCTCCCTCCCCAGCCGGCCGCCCAGTTCATCACTGGCCGTGCTGAGAACAGCGAACAGAGGAGAAGAAGAGGAAGAAGAAGAAGAAGAAGAGTCTCAGTGTGTCAACTGAAGACAAAAACTTTCAGCTTCCTTTTGACGCCTTCTGGGTTCAAGTCTGGCATAAATCTATTAAAGGAATGTTATTTTTTATGGCTCCTCCTCCAAGTTTGGATGTTATAAAGATAAAAAAAAATATGTATATATATATATTTTTTAACAAAAAGTCAACATCAACCCACTGCACATAAATAAAGGCATCCTCCTCCTCAGCGCCGCTTCTCTGAACCTGACAGGCTTTTTTTCTCCCTCTCTGCGTTTTCATCCAACCAGTCGCTGTTTATTTGTGCAACTTTGTGGCGGCACCTTTCAATAAAGTAACAACACAAACAGAAAGCACTCAGAGGAAATCAGCGCGGCCTCCAGTGCCTTGACCATCAATTTGGACCCGACCGCAGCAGCAGCTGCAGTCAGTCAGTCCGCCAGACAGAAGGACAGACAGACAGACAGACAGACAGACAGTCGGCTGAGTGAATCAGGATCTGTGTGGCTTTTTTTTTCCTGTCTTTTCGATCCATCTCAACAAGGTGGGAGTGAAGCTGACAGGCGGCGAAGAGGAAAAGCTCTGAGATGAGCCGCAGACGTCGGTCCACGCACTCAGACGACGCTGACGCGGTTGTTTTTTCTGTTTTTTTTGCCGTTTTTTCCTCCAAATGGCTGCAGGACTCGAGACGTCCATCAATTGGATTCTTATTTTGTCCTGTAAGCACGTTTGCTTTGAAAGTTTACCCTCGGCGGTGAAAGTTTGCTGCTTCCCAACGTGTCACAGTCTGCTGCTGACTGACTTGCTGAGGCAACGTCAGTCTGACCAATCAGGTTGGTTCCAGCTAGCTTTAGCCGTGGCATTGGCCGCCTTTTCAATGTCCGCAATGTGTCTAAAAACGGATGAATCACAACCAGTTCATTTCTAATTGTTTGAAGAAAGTTTTAAGGAGCTTCTGCAAGAACGACTGGGGCCAGGTGCTCATCAGGCTCCTACAAAGCCAAGTTCTCCCACCACAGGGAGCACCGAGGGCACCGGTTCAACAGGGAGACTTTCCTCCAGCAGACCCAGACATTTACCTGATCCAGGACGGCGTTCCATCAGCAACCAACGGCAAAAAATAAATCAATGAGAGAGCCAAGAGGCGGAGTCGCAGCCATCACTGCTGCGGTGCCTTCAAAGGCCTTTGGGAGAAGCAGACGGAGGAACGACGGGCGGCGCCACTTCCAGGACGGCCAGATGTTTGCTGCTCAATTGGCCCCGAAGACGCGCACGGCCACCCGACCAGAGCGAAGGACGACTGGAGAACTGGAGCGGCACCAGTCATTTCCTGGAGGCCGGCGCTCCGCTGCTGCGGCCAAACATTAGCCAGCGGTCCGTCGTTAAAGGCATCCTCATTGGAAGCACGATCAAAGCAGGAATGTGTGTGTGTACGCGTGTGTGCGTGTGTGTGTGTGTACGCGTGGTTGAGTTTACAGAATGCAAATTAGCGTTGTTTGTGTGTGAATTCCCCTTGATTCATGTGTGTGTGTGTGTGTGTGTGTGTGTGTGCACGTGTGTCTGTGTGTGTGTGTGTGTGTGTGTGTATGGGTGAACGTGCACAGATTCCTGCGTTTGTGCCGTTATGAGAATTCATGTTAGGGCACCTGTGCGTGACCGAGTGCTCTGACATAAATGTGCCCATTTACCTGCGTGTGCACGCTTGTGTGTGTGTGTGTGTGTGTGTGTGTGTGTGTGTGTTGCCCAGATGCCTGTCTGTGGTTTATGGATATTCATTACAGCACCATCACAACAGAGGTTACACAGGACGGGAGGGATGTTTTATCTGGTAATACATAAAACAAAATCCTCCGCCCCACGCAAACACACACACACACACACACACACACACACACACACACGTCCATATCTCTTGACATCTGAGGAATGAAAGCATCCATCACGCAGCGCTGGCGGATGGAGCGAAGCATCTGCACTGCGCTGTGGTGAAATGAAACAAATCAGGCAAACGCACTGCCGAGGTGTGTGCGTGTGCGTGTGTGTGTGTGTGTGTGTGTGTGTTTGTGTGTGTGTGTGTTTGTGTGTGTGTGTGTGTCTGAGCCCGACTCGTCCGACCATTGAAGGGAGCTGGCACAGCAGCCATCAGTTGAAGTCGACTGGCTTGTAATTGAGCTTTATTAAAGAAGCAGCGAGCTGATTGGCTGGATGGATGTTTGAGTTTGCAGGGCAAGGAAGGAAAACTTTAGCCCCGCCCCCTGGCCGACGCTACGACTGCCTCTGTCTCCAGCAACGCCCGATCGATCCCGCGTGCCTCGTCACGATCGATGCCATCGACCCAGTTGGCTGATTGCGATCATGTGACAGTCGCGGGCCGGGCGGCCCGGAGGCGCTGTGGGCGGGGCCGAGGACGAGGGGAGGGGCTTTATTTACTGCTAACTGAGGCAGAATCACGCTGACTGAACCCATGCAGCTGGAGTTTGATGCGAAACACTGAACGAGTCGCCTGCTTTGAATCTTTAAATCCGCCTGTAAATTATTTTTGTTATTAATTATTCCCTGCTGTTTTTTTTTTGTTTTTTTTTACTTTTCCTGCCTTGTTCACCAGAGAGCAGTCAGAGTTTCTGCAGGACATTATCCTCTTCACACGGATAATAAACCAGGGAGCCGTAAAACTGTGTCAGGCAATTAATAGTGTAGATTTTTCTTTGTGTTTAATGACGATACGAAAAGTACTACACACAACAACAACAACAACAACAGCAGCAACACAGACGCTAGTTAAAGCCCCAAACATGCAGAATGCATTAATTATTAGCACAGAGACACAATTTCTTTCAAAGTAGGTCCTTTAAAAAAAACAAAAGGGAATTCAGGTTTTGAATTTTGTTTTTTTTGTGTGTCCTCACTGTTGTGTGTAGTGAGTCTCCAGGGGTAGAAGGAGTGTGTGTGTGTGTGGGGGGGGGGTGCTCCCAGAGCGCCTGCGGTCATGTCCTGGAGATAAATACAGAGTTGTGGCCGCAGGCGAGACGAGCCTCAGGGGCAACATGAACTAATCTGCTCTGTTAGCTGCTGCACGTGGGCCCATTACACCCCGGAGTGCACACACTGCTCACACTGCTCACACCGCCAGTCACTCCATCGTAGTTTCAGACACCCACAGAGAGAGAGAGAGAGGGGGGGTGAAGGCCAGAGACCCAGGAGGAGTCGGACAAAAAAGGATTTTGGGGCCTTTTTTTTTATTGTTTTTTTCCTGTTTATTTTTTCTCTTTTTGTCTCAGAACAGTCTTTAAAAATAACGGCTGTGGAATTTTTTTTTTTGCAAGTCTACCTCTTGCCAAGTTCTTGAAACGACAGTGGATTTGGAGAACAAGCGGGACTGCAAAAATAAAAAAATAAAAAAATAAAAATAAATAAAATGAAAAAAAAAAAACGACTCGGATCTATTTTGAACAAAAAGTTTCAAAAACTAAAATCACAGCCATGAAATAAAAACAAATCTGTTTGTATTCCCAGCCAGTTCTTTCCCGTTTGGCCCTGCCGATGTCACGCCGATGACTCCGGGATTCTATCAAGCAGCCTGCGAGCGCTCGGCTCAGCGCGGCGCCGCCAGAACGGTTAATAATTGATCGGCCGGCGCGATCAGCGGCGGTCAGCGCGGGGTTGCATCGCTCTTCAGTCTAACCGTTATTTCATAGGCGACTCTGTCAACAGCGACACCGCCGGCGGAATTCTGAGGGATTGAGGAGGAGGAGGAGGAGGAGGTTTCTTTTGCATTTCAGCCAAAAGTTGTGCAGAGCGACGTGCAAAACTATGGAGGGAATGTGCAGGCCTTCGGTCTAAACGCTGTCGCTCCTGAGGCTCAGGATCCTTGCTTTACGCGACAACAACGACACACAGGCCGCAGAAAGTTGCAGAGTTTTCCAGGACGCGTGTGTGCTTGTGTTTGGAATATTAAAGCTCAGCGAGGCTGCGAACATCGGCTCCACATGCAGCTGAACAACCCTCACCCGTATATTACACCGCCGCGTGCTGTTATGAAGTCGGGAGTCGGTGGCGCTCTGCACAACACACGCACACACACACACACACACACACACACACACACAGACACGCGCGCGCTGTAAAACCTGCTCTCGCATCCATCAGCGGTCGGCGGCTGAGTTTCACCTCCTGACAGTGTTTGAAAAACAGTCTGCGGGCGGCCGCAGCGTGAACCCTCCTGTGACCTTTGACCTCCAGGAAGCGCTGCAGATAACAGCGGCTGCCCGCGTGGAATGCACTCAACAGACTCCTTGTTGGATGTTTGGACTTTTAGGTTGTGTGTGGTTTTTTTTTTTAATGGATCTATAAATGTTTGAAAAGTTGTGAGTTGGAGCAAAATGCTGGTTGTTTTGTTCATCTATTTTTTTCCCCACCATCCACCTGGTAAACCAAAGACAAAAATGAACAGGGGTGAATTATAAGAAGACTATTAAACTTGCTTGCCCTGCTTTTAGCTGCTTACAAGGTCGTTTTTCAGATTTGTTTGAAATCACATTTTTTTTCCATCGTTATCAGTGGAGAAGCTCATTGACGGTCCAACCGGGGCCGGACCACTGTCTCCTGGACACACACCAGATGTTGAATTTATTTTTTTCCCCCATCCTGATGGGGAAAAAAAGTCCTAGCTGTCCTAAAGACAAACACAGACAATAAAACAACACGGTGGGGAGCTTGTAACCGCCGTGTTCCGCTCAAGCGCTCGTTCATCAGGCTGTTGGGGTCCTCGACCATGCGGTGGCGCAGTGGCCTGGCAGGGCCAGAGGACAAAGGGAAGGACTGAAGCTGCAGGAGAACGACGGGGAATTTGTCCACAAGCCACATGAAGCCGGACGAGTCACTTTGAAAGTGTTTTTTTTTTCATAGTTGATGGAACTAAAACACACGGGAGCTCGTTCAGCATCAGAGAGTCGGATCCTGTCAGTCAAAATCTCTGCATCTATAAAGAGACCTGATGGACCTGATGAAACCTGAGGAGCTGCTGGTGCTAGTAGCACAGGCGGGGAAAACACGTGAACAACATTTTTCCTGTGACGGCTGCTCCTGCTGCTTCTACGGATGTTGCATCTTTCCACTTTGAAATATGATTTCAATCATTTTTTTTTTTTTTAAACATTGGGTCGGCATTTATTTTCTACGTTCTGGCTCTCCTGGCGACTCGCCTCGGAGGCAGACATCAGATGTCAGCGAGCCGGCGAACGGGCAAAGTGGAGGTTGACGTTTTGACGAGCGCCGCCGGGGCCGTAGGAAGTGTTTCAGTAGCGGCCGTGCGGCTCCGGCTGAGGAGCTCACGGCTGAACTGAACGGCAGCAGTAAATAAAGGTCACGCCGGGGATTTTCTCTTTTTCATTTCATCTTCAGCAACACGGGTGAAAGGAAGATGAGTAGAATTTATCCATAAAGACAGACAAGCTGTGAGTCTGCTCTGGGTCTTTAACGGACGCTGCTCCAGAGCGACTTCACAATAAAATGCGACGAGGCAATAAAATTGTGTTCTGGTCTGTTAGAGATGAAACCGTATCGCCAGCTTCACTCTGGAAACTATCGCTCCTCCTGACACAAACTCTTTCTCTCTGCTCTTTTTTTCTGGCTCAGCCTCCTTTACAGAAGGATGAAAGATGCGGAAGGTTTTTTGATTTGTCGTGTCTAGAAATTAGAATCTGGACAGATGACAGAGAAGAAAACAACATGATGTCTGGTGCTATGTAGCAGCAGATCCTTTGCTCACGTTCAAAGTGTGCATAAAAGGACACAGTGGGAACTCAAGTATTCCCAGGAAAGTCAAACTAAACCAAAGTGGGCCGACGCAGGACTGCTCCTCCAAAATAAAAGCCTATTTGCGCAAGTGGCGGCTTTATTTATTCAATTAAAGGAGACAATGTCTGCGCGCAGTAGAATCGATTCTCTTTTAACCGCTGCCAGCGCAATATGGCTCAAGCAGCATCCATATTAAAAGACCCAAGTGCATTAATTAAAACAAAAAACACACAGCAACCGGTGCAATTTGAGCAAACAAAGGAATGTTGGTTTGTTCGGCCTAAAATAACCAGTGCAAAAATGAGAAAAGGCACCGTATCCTGCCCCCCCCCTCCCCCGTCCCCAAACTCCCCCCGTTATTTATTCATTGAATGTCTATTAACCTGAAGGCATTTCACAGAGAGCGCGGCTCATTATTCAATAAGGCTGATTTTGCGGCACAGACACAATATTCATTCCAGACAAACGTGAAACACATCCTGAGTTAAAAGACCACGAGAGGGGCGGAGGAGGAGAGATAGAGGAAGGGAGTCGGCGATGTGGAAAACTGGTTCACCTTCTCATATCAGATCAAACACGACTTCCATCCTCTTCCGGAAAGAAATACAAAAAAAAAAAAAAAAAAAAGAAAAAAATAGAAGCAAATTCTGAACAACCCTGCGATTTTTCTGGCCATCCAGTCTGAAAAAGTGCATCTTTCACATTGCATAGATGCAGCGAACATGTTTTGACCTTGAATGTCCTTTGTAGATCTGGGTCAACACGCACACAAACATCTAAATGAACTCCCCTCCCCTGCCATTCCAATGGAGAATTGATCGTGCTCCGTTTCTCTATTAGAGGCCAAAAACATCAGAAAACTTGCATGTGTTTTTTGTCATTTGCTTTAATAAGTGCAACATGGCACGTTGAGGTTTTATCTTCCTAACAACTACCCCGTGATACAATATCCCCTTGCAACTTTAGGAAACAGCCTCTAAAAAAATCCATCAGGGAATAAAAAACTTTTTATTCATTTTTTTTTTTTTTTTTTTCAGTTTTTAGTTTTTCACTAGCATTAACACATCCATGCGTTTCAGGGTCACCGGTGGCTTCTTCCTCTTTGCGTGTCAATAACAATTTGCCTCTGAAAGGCCTTAAACTGCTCTGATTCTGAGGGAACTGTTACCATCGGACTACAACTATTATCGGATCTGCAATTATCCCTCACTGATCCTGAAATGGGTCCTGCGAGGCTGTTTTTTTTTTTTTTTTTTCCTTTTTCGACCGATAGCGATCGAGCTCAGTTCATACATTGAGCGAGAAAAACAGGCAACCTGTCAGGTTCCATGCGCCTTTAGCAGTTGGAACAAAAGGGAGCCTTCGATCGAAGCGCTTTTTCTCGAGGTGAAGGAACATTTCCAGCGCAGTTTAAAAAAACAACAACCAAAAAGTAGAAACGGGGACCTCAGCAGCCTGTGTATAAGTAAAGTGCAATCCCTATCGTTTCTCATAGACTTTCCTGCAGATGAGTGCAAGTCATCCAACCAAGTGCACTCATAAAACACACAGAGAAGGGGGGAAAAAAAACACACAGCCTCTCAGACTCCATTATGTTCTTGGCCGCCGTCCAGCAAGTGGACATTTTTCAGCATTTAGCACAAGTAGATTATTTATTTTGTGTTTTATTTTTTTAATAACAGGACAGAAACCGAAACAGCTTCCGTCTAATATCCATCACGCCGCCGCCGCCGCCTGTTAGCTGCAGGTGTCGAACACAGCCAGCATCCTTCCTCCGCTCTTCCTCGCTGGAAATCTTGGTGTTTAATTCCCCGTCCAGCCGCCTGCCTGCCTGCCTGCCTGCCTGCCTGCCTGCCTGCCTGCCTGGATCCTGAGAGGATGTGTTAAAAGTGCCTGGCCTGGGGATGTTTGATTTCTCTCCCTCTGACAGATTGGAATAATAAGGAGAGCTAATTGGAGTGGCTGCTCGTCCGCTGATTACATGTGATTTGAGAAGCATCTGCCTCCATCTTTCTTTCTCTCTTGATCTATATATTCCTCCGCGTCCTTTGACTGCAGGGCTGCTGCCTCTCGCTGCGTTTCAGGAAACACGGCCCGTCACGGTTGCATAAACGCGCGCGCCAAAAGCAGAGCTGATTTGCCGCACTGGGGCAAAATCTCCATCAGCACGTAGCATCGCAGAATCGGACAAGGTCTGAAAATGAACATTTTGAAATTTCAACACAACCCAGAAGGCTCGACTCCTCCTGCCGGGACCTTTTTGGCTGTAAATGAAAACTGTATTGGGCAGGTGGACACAAGGCCATAGACAGAAACTGTTTCAGAGTTTCATTTAATGACCCTGTGTTTTAACTTTCAGCGCTTTGACTCTAACTCCTCTTCTATAAAAAAAAAAAAAAAAAAAAAAAAAAGGACGACTTCTCGCAGTTTCGCTCCTCATTCCAGTTCCAACAAAGAGCTTCACAACGTCTTCACAGAGTGACTCAGGTCTGTATTACAGCCGCTCTACCGGCGCTGCAGGAGTAGGAAAAAAAGGCGGGGATTATACTGGGGGGGTTTTCGCAGGCTTTTCGAAGCTGCTGTAACAAGTTTTTTTTTTTTAATGGATTATGACTCAAAATGTACTTTTTTATTAAAAAAAAAAAAAAAAAAAAAGGGCTGCGAATAAGAGTCAGAGTTAGCCAGAAGACTCGGAGCCAGTAATTCCCACTGCCGTAATTAAACTATGCCAACGTTCCCTCTGAGAACTATGAGTATTACTCACAAATTAATACGGCTTCCTCCAACAATGTGTATTTTTATGCCTTTTGTTCTGGAAAAAATGAGCTCAGTGGACAAATAAATAGAATCCAGGATGTTGCTGCTGTTGTTGTTGTTGTTGCGATTATCTCGGCTTCACAGCTCAGCTACAACCAGAACCAACATACCTTCACACACTCTCTCTCTCACACACACACACACACACACACGCAGACATACACTTGCATCGTGTCAAACACCATAACGCTGCTCCCGTGACTGCGACTCTCCATCACCGGCAAGACGGAGTTCAATTCTACACCGAGTTGCTCTCGTGAGTGCACACAGTGGCCCCGCGGGGGCTTCGGTCACGCGATATTAAATCCATCACCTTTTGCCATCACCCTCTGTGTGCAGGCCGGAGATGAATCGCTTTCAAAGAGGCAGATTAACAAAGACCGAACCTAAATCCTTCAAAGGCTGGATGGTACATCGGTCAAACGCTGTTAGGTGATATTTTCTCAGTGTATACAAGGAAAATCACTTTTAACGGTAGAAAACAATAAAAGCAAACTGCAGCATGTCGGCGTTCTTCTGCACGACTCTTCAATATCGTGTGGAACTCCTTGCCTGCAAAAGCGCTTCTGCCGGGGCCTCGACAACTTTGATATGATCTCAGGAGGTGGGAGGAGGTGGAAGGAGGTGGGTGGAGGTGAAAGGAGATGGAAGGAGGTGGTGGGTGGGATGACAGGACGGCAGTGTGGAAAGGAGGCAACAATATTAAATATAAGAGACAAAAGCGTGGACGGAAAAAGTAAAGTTTACATAAGAGTTAAAAAAGTTAGCATTAAACAAATGATTTATGGTCACATAAAAGAAAAGCTTGACAGGTTGATACGCTGTTAAGGAGGAGCTGGAAGAAGGAGTCTCCGGTCAGTCAAGGACATCAAGTTTATAGTCAGAGGCACAAAAGTTGAAACCAAACTGGGAGACAAGGACTGATAGCAGGAAGCCAGATACATGATTTCCTTTTGCCAGCAACGCAACACACAAAAGACCAACAACTCAAACGGGACGTGATGTGGGACAAAAAAAAAAAACAAGCTTTAATTTGCAGATGCAGTGAAGCTCTGCGACAGCAGTGAGGATGAAGCTCGACTCTCCGGGAAGGAGGACAAACTCTTAATCCTGGCAGGATTTCACTAAATTATCAATGAATGATTAATGTCCGCAGCTCTGCTATCACCGCAGGGAGAGAGAGAGAGAGAGAGAGAGAGAGAGAGAGAGAGAGAGAGAGAGAGAGAGAGAGTGAGGGAGAGAGAGAGAGAGAGAGAGAGAGGGAGAGAGAGAGAGAGAGAGAGAGAGAGAGAGAGAGAGAGAGAGAGAGAGAGAGAGGTTGAAAAAACATTTTCATAAGAAGGAGGAGTCTGACGGGGTTTAACGAGGAGCGATATGTCAACGTCAGGGTCCCAGGAGGTGGAGGAGGAGGAAGAGGAGTAGAAGGAGGTGGGGGAGGAGTAGGAGAAGTGAGAAGAGGAGGATAAGGAAGAGAAAGATGAGGAGGAGGAAGAGAAAAAGGAGAAGAAAGAAGAGGAAGAGACGAATGAAGGGCCTCCTGTCCTCAGGAGCCAATCAGAACGGAGTGTCAACAAAATCAAACCCAGGACAGTGACGGTTGTGCGTGGCGTCGCTGGTGTCGGCAGGATGTTTTCATTCCTGTTCAAGGCGAAATAACTTGCAGGCGTGACTCACAGCGCTGATAAAATCCAGTTAATTCCCCTAAAACACGATGATCCGACGTGACTTCCTGTCATCACTCTAAAAGTCTCGCGGGCTATAAAAAAAAAAAAAAAAAAAAGGACAACTTTAAAAAATAATTAAACAACAGCGTCGGTTGTGATTCAGCGTGACTCAAACTGCAACCGGCTTTCGGGATAATTGCGCCGGGTCGAGTTACGTAACTCGCCGCAGCCTTCAACCCTTTCACAGGTTGCCACGGCGATTATCGGCTGGTCGAGCTGATGGGAGTCAAACTTCCTGCGTCCACAAACTACTTCCTCCCTCCGTCCTCGGTGCTTCCTGCCGCCAACTTAGTTCCCAGCGCCGCGCCGTGGCGCTAGCGGCACCTGCGGCCAGGGGGGCGTTACCACGGCAACCACATCCCAGATGTTGCCTTCTGGGGGGAGATTTTCCTCGCATGGAAGTGAGCGTGAGGACTTTTATATGTATATATATATAGATATATATAGATGTAATTTTTTTTTTATTACTTCCTCTTGACATGTATGGCGGCGGCTGCGGTGATAATGTGCACAAATGGTTTCTGCAGCCAGCGGCGCCGACGTCACATGACATTTTAACGACGTGCAGGCGTGTGGGCTGCATTTCCGTGCGTCTGTCTGTGTGTGTGTGTGTGTGTGTGTGTGTGTGTGTGTGTGTGTGTGTGTGTGTGTGTGTGTGTGTGTGTGCGCAGCTTCGTGTTCTTCCTGGTTTATGTGTTTTTGATCTGCCTCCACGGTGGATGCTGCTACTTTTTTCCGCCCCATTACTGATCACTGATCGCTCCATCATCACACACCTGACCAGACCTGCGGTCGGCGCCTGAGTCAGTGACCTCAGTCAACACCCGCACTAACAGTAAATTAAAATAGCTGAAATGTAACAATGTTGGAATAACGCTTTTATTTTCTTACTGTTATTTCAATAAAAAAAGGAACAAACAAAGTGCAAGTCCAGTATCAGGAAACAAAGTTTGCAAAAGAAAAAAAAAAAAAAATTACACTTTGGTTAATAAATCAAATCAATTCAATGCAAACTCTGTTTCTCCAGCAGGCTGATCTCTGATCCACTGAGCCGCCCAGTCGGTCAATATTCTACGGCCGTTGGCCTCGTGCCCACCTGTTCTCTTCCAGTTATGTGAATGGAAAAAAATCTGCAAAGCTCATCTTCTACTTTTCAGCCACTTTATGATCTGCGCCGTCAAATCCACACACCTGCAAATGTAAAGAGACGTCTGCGTCTGGTTTCTGATCTGGAGTCATTTGACAGAACCCCTTTGTGGTCGCTTGTGACTGAACGAGCCGTTTCTTGGTCTCACTGAAACATCTTGCCATGCTGCTGCGTGTGGTGACAGTGAGTCTGAGCCCCCCCGCCCCCTCACACACACACACACACACACACACACACGAACACAGCGTCACGGTCTGGGAGTTCTAAATCGGCTGCGTTGCCTCTTAGTAACGCGAGCTGAAATACTGAAACAATCAGCAGCTGACTAAATGTGAGACATCCCTCCTCTGTCTCCTCCTCCTCCTCCTCCTCCCTCCACTCCTCCCTCCTCTCTCGCCTCCTCAGAAGGAGGAAAAGTTACAGGATGTACAGGACTCGTGTCGAGTCCTGCTAATTAACAGCTCCCGCGAGGCTTCACGCCAGCTTTCTGCAATTAACGTCGTCTCTTTGTGTGCGTTTGCGCGTCTGCCTGCATGTGTGTGTATATATGTCTGCGTGTGTGTGTGTGTGTGTGTGTGTGTGTGTGTGTGTGTGTGTGTGTGTGTGTTGTGTGTGTGTGCAACATGGGCGGCTATTCGATCCTCTGTGCATGCTAAAGGATTTGCTGCAGATGCGGCGAGGCCTCCGGTCGAGTGTCTTCCACTCACATCTGCCGCCGGCCTCCAGATTTCACGGTGGCCGAGTGGAGGCGGAGCCAGAGGATTTGGTGGGCGGAGTTTCAGGACCTATCTGAGCTGAGCTGAGCTGAGCTAAGCCGAGCTGAGCCGAACCAAGCCCGGGCCAAACCGTCGTCGACTGGTTCCTCCTTATCAACCCGTGAATTATCTCATCACTTTATTCAAACACCCCAAACTAAAGTCTCCTCCAGCCAATCGGCTCCTTCTGAAGTGACGGAACGTCGTTCCGCTCCGCTCGCCAGTTGTGCCGACCAGCTTTGCGCCTCCTAATGAGAACGACACTTCCTTCCTCTCGGCCCAGTTTGCACGACATGAATGGAAAACCGCTGGTCCCGCTGACACCTATTTGATGAGCAAATCCCCCACATTCATTATCCGCCGAGGAAGACTTCCAGCCCTTCCTTTAGATATTCCGGCTCTAAATACCCTCCAGGCCAGAGAGCAGAGCAGCCAGCCAACAGTCAGCCAGCCAACCAGCCAACCAGTCGGCCAGCCAGCAACGGCAGTCTGAGCACATAATCCCCACCACAGCAGGGCATAAAGTGGAGGAGGAGGAAGGTGGCAGTGGAAGGAAGGAAGGAAGGAAGGAAGAGCAGAAAGAAGGGTGAGAAGAAGATGGAGGGATTTTTTGTTCTGAATACATTTGTTGTGGAAGCACTAAAACCGACCAAATTCAATGAAACGTACCACAATTAATGAATAATCGATGATCAAAAAAAAAAATGCAAATCTCACTTTAACATTCTCAAAAATTCTCCGCATTTCTTAGAGTTCAGAGTTCTGACTCTCCCATATGTTCCCACAGCGAGGCCACTTTAAACAGTGCAACGGCCGCCAACAGAGTTCTGCTGACTTGTTCTGCCAATTAACTTTCTCTTCCGCTTCAACTTTAATCAGTAACGTTACAGCGAGTTATAAAAATGTGAGTGCGCTGCTCCGCTCCCTTAGTGAAAGTGGAGCCAAATTGCTGAGATGACCCCAGACAGCGGGAGGAGGGGGGGGGGATCTTTCCTTTCTAACAAATGAACCAGTGCATTAATGCGCACTTTCACATTCATCCTTGTTTTTTTATTTTTTTTATTTTAAATCACTGGCCGATCCTCTTATGGCCGCAACCCTGATGACAAAGTGTACTTCACAGACTGCAGACACATCTCAAACCAAAGTGGTTTATTCAAATTAGAGAGAGATAAAAAAATAAAAAAAAAGTTTGATTCATGAGTACGTGAAGGACGGAAAGAGTGGAAGAAAAAAAAAAAAAGAAAATTCCCAGAGATGAACTTATGGCTATGGCAGCCGCGTTATATAAACCTGCGGTCGCTGCGTCGCTCGCTAGCTCGCTCGGTCGGTCGGGGGGGAAAACAAATCAAACATCTCAACCTGGAGTGCAGGAATACATTAGTCTGAGTTCCCACTTGTAAGTGAAATTGGTTTCCTCGCCGCTCGTAAGCGCATTTGCAGCGAGTACATTTCAACCTTCACTTCCCCAAGTTAAGATGCAGGAGCAGCGGCGCTTTGCATGTAAATCTCCCAGTTTAAGCGCACGGCCTACGCTCGCTGGCTGGCTGGCTGACTGGCTGGCTGGCACACACACACACACACACACACACACACTCTCTCTCTCTCTATCTCTTTCTCTCTCTTAACCCTGCAGACAAAAGCTGCAGAGCGAATCTGCCGTCAACTCTCTGGGAGCCTGGAACTTGTGTACCGCTGGTGAAACACACTGCAGGGCAACTCAGCAGTGACTCACTGCCGGTGATGCAACCGCTAACGTGAACATCGTGGAGATGCGCTCGCACACACGCACACACACGAACACACACACACACACGCACTCGCACACATCTTTCCTCCTTCCAAGTGAGGAACCAGACGGTCAAAAGGTGGAACCACTTGGGGTTCTTGTTTACTTTTTTTTTTTTTACCAGAAATTAGCTGCTGGGTAAGCAAACAGCAGGGGGCCTGATAGACTGAGGGCTGATGGTGGAAGTCAGGGAGTAGAAGAAGAAAAAACCCAGAGTTTTTTGCTGAGAGGGTCTGAGGAGTTTAACTTCAAATCCACAATGGTTCTGCTAAAGACGGTAGAAAGTGAAATCAATTACCGCCACAGCGGCTCTACGGTCGGTTTTGGGATCTGCCTGGTCATATTAGATTCATATGAATACGCGATAGCTACTATTGCATAATAGCTAACCATCCATTCATTTTCAATACCCGCTTCTTCCTGAACTGAGGGTTGCGGGCCTCTCCCAGCTGTCATAGAGCAGCATTTGGACAAATTTGCACAAATGCTGCTCTGAGTCACAGCCGGTACAAGGAGGATGAAAGGCCGAGTGAAATCTGATAATCAAAAAAATGAGCTCATCAAAGGTAAATGAGTCGCTTTTATCCTGGCGATTTATCTACTGATGTTGCTTAGATGGCAGAGGCAGTGTGCACCCTGGACAAGTCGCCAGCTCATCCCAGGGCAGAACAGTTAACCGTTTTTTGAAATTCATCAGATTTGGTGGCGGCTCCATTCACATGTGTGTCCGTGATTGCGTGTGGAGGACGACTCGGTCCCTCTCAGTCCCTCTCGCTGCTGCAGGTCGTCTGCTGACACCGTCTCTCCTCAGAGCCGCTGTCTTCTGATTCAAGCGTTCCCCACAGCTGGAAGGTCTGAGCTACCAGAGCTGCCCGCTGGGAGCAGTGGGCAGGAAAAGCTGCCGGCTCATGTTTCTACAGCGCGAGGATGAGGCGGTGGGTGGGAGGGAAGGCGTGGAACTTAGTGCTTGTGTGTGAGTGGAGGGATTCTCTCCGCAGGCATCAGGGCGACGGGATGCACAAGCTAACGTGCTAACACGCTAATGCACCTGATGCACTCGGAGGTCCTGCAGCTCTTCTGAGGCCTCGGCTTGTGCAAGACGTCCGGTCGGCTTCTCCGCCCTCTCGGCTGGGTTGATGATACAGATCTGAGAACCGCAGGCCGATGCCAGGCGCTGAATAATGGATGAAACGAGCGGGCAGCAGCAGCAGCAGCAGCAGCAGCAGCGGTGGCGGTGTGATGGACATAAAGAGAGTCGTGGAAAAGAACGACTCGGCTTCTGTCTCACTTTGATGCTCTTGCCCTCTAGTCGGCATGTCTGACACCTCGCTCGTCTAAAACGAGGGGACGACCCTCCTCGCTTTGTTCCAGAAAACATCTCCTCTGACACGAGAAAAACCTTGTTTCTGCCTCTCGCTGTCTGACAGCCTGAAGTGATCTGACCTGCAGCCTCAACATCTTCTCTGACCTCAGGACGCCTCGCAACCAGGTCCTCTGTGATCGGTGGATAATAGCGGCAGCGCCGGAACACACACACACACACACACACACACACACACACACACCCTCTCTCTATCTCACTCTCTCGCTCTTCATCCCCTGAAGGCTGTTATCACTTTTACAACACTCTACAACAGTCTGTGGTGCTTCGGATCTCCTAAAAGGTTTTATCGGCCTGGCAAACACACCTGTTTGCATCTGTGATGGAGCCACGTGGCGGATGAGGAAAATGCTGGGATTTTTTTTTTTATTATTACTTGAGACTCAGGATTCCCAGTCAACCACCAGGCATAAATAAAAACCCCAGAGGGAGTCCAGCGACGGGGGGATGTGAAGACCCTCGTAAAGAAAAAGCTCAACTTGATGGGATTTCGACGGTTTGTTGATTTTTTTTCAGAACCTCCTATTTAAATGTACATTATTTCAACAGTCCATTAGTATTATTTATGCCCCTGCAGCTCCGGGTCCTGCTCCATGAATCTCTCATTAGAGGTCCTATGGATTTTCCATTCTACTAAACTTTGCAGGAGTTGAAAGGACTTTTTACCCCCTTTGGAGTAAAAAATCCGTAAAAACTTTTCATGAAACAATTTCAAACTTGATTCCAGTGGTTCCTGGTAGGTTTCATGCCTTCATTTTTATAAGCAATGGCCCTTTAAAGAGCTGAGGCACATCCTGCCTCATGGAATTGCTGCTATAGAAAAGGATTTACGGTTTGTAAATGGCATGGACTTGGTACTTTGCTTTGGTACTTTGCCTACATCTGCCAGAAAAGTCTGGCTTTTGTTTTCAACTTATTCCCTCTGGAAGAGCCTCAAAGCCTCAGAGATGGGAAGGACCCTCAGCTTCGCCTCCTGCCTTCACTTAAAATAACAAACTCGACTAACTCACACATGCAAATGAGCACAATTGGAAGGTTTTGTGTGCCAGGAACTGCTCACATCTGAACAGAAGGAGACCTTTTGGGTTCCAGCAGATGTTCAACAATGTGGAATACTTCACCCCCACCACCTCCCACTGGCACCATTGTGGCCCCTGTTTGTGTTAGCTTCTCCCTTTATGCAGATCAGTTCTGTTTGCTTTGCGAGGTGAAGTCGGTTTCGCTCTGAAAATTCAGAAAACCCGTTGCGGAGAGGGGAAAAGCCTCACAGCGACGTTTCTAATTAATCATGGCCGTTGCAGGTTAACGGCGGCAGAATTGTGCTGACTTTCTAAGCGTGCAGCAGGAGGATAAACGCTCTGGGCGTGGCCCCTCGTAAGCCCCTCTGACTAAGAACGCTGATTTAAAATAAGCTCCGTCAGCCGGGACGTGACTCATGCGGTCGAAAGGGGGGGAAGATTTTTCCCTTCCCTTCCTCATTTAATGATAACGCCTCATCCAAGGAGCAGCAGCAGCAGGACGATGGCCAAATCTCCCGGGATGACGAGAGCTGCGACAAACGGCCGAGATGACGGAGCCAATTATGACCAAAACAAACAAAAAAAAACATCTCAGGTTTTATCCTCGTAAGAGCAATTCATGTCGAATTTGCACAAATGCTGCTCTGAGTCATAGCCGCTACAAGGAGGATGAAAGGCCAAGTCAAATCTGATCATTTAAAAAAAAAAATAGCCCATCAAAGGTAAATGAGTCGCTTTTATTCTTGCAATTTATCCGCTGATGTTGCTTGAATGTCTTTAGGTGGCAGCAAAAAAGATGCTTGTTGCTCTGTAACAAGGCATAACACAGGAAGTGGAGTAAATAGGAAATTACATCACACAAGGAAGAGGAGGGGAGTTTAGAAATCAAAGACACCTGAGCTGAAAGACAGCGGGAACTTCAAACAAAGAGGAACGAAGAAGCTGAAGTAGAAACAAAAAAAAGTGAGAAGAGACACGATAAAAAAAAAATTATGAATGGGAATAAAAAAAAAAAAACAAGCGAATAAACAACCGGATGAACTGGAGATGGCGCATTCAAGAAGCAGTTTCCGGGGGAAGAGGATAAGGCACCGAGTCACCTGTTTGGAAGCAACAAAAGCCACTCTGGGACCAGGAACGCTGTGCTCACTCAGCTAAGTCCCTCCTCCTCCTCCTCCTCCTCCTCCTCTTCATTCACCAGCCTGGCTGCTAAAGTCACCTGCTCTCTCTTGATCACGCAACCTCTCCTCCGCTGTCTGCTACACACACACACACACACACACACACACACACACCAACATTCAACTTTCTGAACTGAACTGGACTCCGCACACCCACACTCACCCACACACAAAAGACTTATTTACATGTGGAGTTGTTGTAATTTTGCTTGAAAATCAATCTATGTTTGCTGAATTGCTTGGTTGTACATATATATTTATTTATATGTTTGTTGGAAATTTGACAGGCTGGACAGCTGGGAGACGGTTGTTGCGTCTCTTTCTTACCTCTCCAATTCTTCATGGAAATGTAAAAACTTGAATTATCGTTGTGACAGTGTGAATCCTGTCTGGCATCCAACTTTCAATTTTTATATGTTTGGGACTTCTCAGGCAAAATCGCCGCTCATCGATTAATCGATAATCGATTGATAAGGTCAATCAACTACCGATGAATGAATGAATTGATCATTTGCATCCCTTTTTGGAGAGTGGAGTTCTCCGCTGCAGCTCGAAAACAATTAAGCTGGACTGTCTGTGTTTAAAAAAACGTACATTTTTCAGCATGACCATACCACTTTTCTGCTGTACTTTAAAAGAGTGTGCATGAGCATGAGTGTGTGTTTGTGTGTAGTGGGGGGCCCTGACAGGAAGTCCAGGTTATTTAAAGACAGACTAATGTTTCCATCCAACTGTGACAATTCTTCTGCAAAGTTTATACAAGGCGACCCGAGTCCAATTATCCTCCTCTGTTTAACGTCGCAGCCGCAGCGCCTCGCACGGCATCACCACCACCACCACCACCACCTGGGACAATGAATCTCGCGAAATGACAATTTTTGGGGGTAGAAACGGTATTTACAGTTAAGCCCCCAGCGACATCCGTATTCCTGTCAGAGAACAGAGGGATTCTGGTTTTTAATTAATCCGAACGCTCGCAGGCTCTGAGTAGACGGGCACAAAAACACACACACACACACACACACTGACACACACACGTTTGTGCATGCTAGCACACATACAGGCACGAGCCCATCAAGCTGAGACCGGAGCAGGAACAGCTGAGCACGACAGGCGGAGGGAGGGGGGCGGAGCCAAATGGCGACCTTTGTCCCGCTAAAAGTGTCTAGTAAAGAAATGGGGGAGGAGTCTGGTGGTCTTGGGGGGAGGAGGGGGAGTTTTAGTTTTAGTTTTTAGTTTTTTCTGCAGGCGGGATGCTCAGCAGGCCTCACACGACCAGAAAAATTCAAACATTGCAAGGAAGCAGGAGAGGAGAGGAAGTGCGGGGCCGAGCGACGGCGGCCTGAATGACCTCGGGTTCGAGTTGGGACGTGACTGTTTTTGGCGTGACTCAACCTCATGATGTCACATCCTGGTGTGATCCTCCCTGCAGCCACACCGCCAGCACAAGAACAAAACCTGTTAGTCAGCCAGCACCACTCAAACCTCCGCCGGCATCTCCAGTCAGCAGCAGCATGCCTGCCTGTGTGTGTGTGTGTGTGTGTGTGTGTGTGTGTGTGTGTGTGTGTGTGTGTGTAGCAAATTAAAAGAAAAACGGCAAAAATCATCCAAACTCTGAAATACTTCCAGTCTTCCCATCTCCACTATTGCAATTAGCAGGTTTCTCTCTTCTTTTTCCTTTTTTGTTTCGCTCCCGTCAAACTACTGCAGCAGTCACAGCCGCCGACTGCCCTCTAAAATGGAAATTCACGAGGCCCGAGCGGCGCTGGGGGAATACGGAGACGTGACACTTCGCTCCGTCTCCTGCCTCCTCCTCAACCCGGCCGCCAGCCGCCTCCTCTGGGGAAGGTTGGGGCGCTCCACCACCGAGACGCACATCTGCCTGAGGAAACTGAAGGACGCGTCAGCTGTCAACTGAGCTGACACTGACTAATCCACCGGCCACTGGTCTGACACCTCTGTCTGAGGGTCCCGGCGGAGGCAGCGGTCTATGCATGGAAAAATCTGAGACTCCAGTCACGGTGTCAGATGGAGGAGAAACTGATACTAGGAGACTATTTTTTTTTGACAAAACCAAGCCTCAAACCAGACCTGGACCCTGTAACAGCATTGCACTGGTGCTACTGAAATAATCAACTGGCCCCAGAGTGAGCAGCAGTTCTTGGAGGTGCAGAGGGAACCATCAGATTTATCGCACAGCCTCAAAACTCTGAGTTTTAACTTAAGACCAGCAAGATTAATTCCCCTGAAGCCAAACCAATTGCTTTTAGATCTCCCTTTGCTCCTAAATTACATTTAATAGAGTTGTAAACAGCCTGTTGGGTCTGTTGATGTGTTTGTGCGCTGTGTGGTGTGTTGTCGTCTGTTAGCATTTCCCGATCTTTGCTCATTTTTTCGTGGACACAGGGAACGAGCTAACGATTAATTTGCCAGTTCCAGTCGGCTCTTCACCCGTCTGCCGCTCTCCATTGTGTTTGTTCTTGGAGTTGCTCCAGTCTCAACATGACCTGATACACATTACGATTCATTTAGACTGATTTGATGTTGAATACCTGCTTGGTATTGTGCGCCCCGGACGACACAGACTTTGGTTCAAATTGTGAACTCGTTAGCTCGAGAGGGAAAGTCAGACACATTCCAAGCAAGTCAAGCACTCCATGTAGTTTACCCAGTATGGCCCAATTGGGATGAGCTCTCCTGTTTCTACTGGGGTCCTGAAGTTCGGTGGAGGAGGGGCTCCCTCTGCCCTGGGCCACGCCCCCCCTGCCTGGAGCCCCAGTGGCAGCGCCGCTCCACGGTTCCCCACCCTCTGCAAGAGATGCGCTTCATTCAGGACCAACCCGAGCAAGCAGCCAACAAGCAGCCGGTCAACAGCCACTGGGGGCTCAGCGGGGTTCACGATACTGGGTCACAAGGGAGGTCAAATTATTTGGAAAAAAGAAAGAATAGTAAGGCAGGCTCACGGGTCAAAAGAGGAGGAAAAGAAGCCAACGGACAGAGAGAGCATTCACATCATTCAGCTGGTGGGCAAAAGTCACAGTCATCAGGGGATCCAGGTAGGAAGCGGTGAGAGCAGACCGGGTACGCAGGGTCAAGGGTTACAGAGAGGCGTGGCCAGAGAAGGAAGGCGGGACAGGAAGGAAAGAAGGAAGGAAGGAGGAACTGGAGGAGGAGGAGGAGAGAAGTGTTGCCTGTCTCTGAGGTCGCTGAGGGAGTATAGTTCTTATCAGCAGCAGACACAACAGGACCGAGCTGCAAAAACTCTTCAATCATCAGCCAAAGTTCAACAGCAGCCCCGAACTGTCGTCAAAACACAAACTCAAAGTCAAAACCAGCTTTCAATCTTTACACAAAGGAAAATAATTACGAGTCATTTTTCCCCCTTTTTTTTTCTTTTCCAAACAACCAGCCAGGCCACGACCGTCTGCGTGGTGTTTACCCAGATCGCTCCGCTCTGCTCAGCTGCGTATGGAGAGCAAACACACACACACAAACAAACAAACAAACAAAGATCGATCGGACCGTCACGCACCCCTCACACAAAACAAGGCCGGGCTGGATGAGAAGCATGTGGAGCTCGCCGGACAACTGCAGGCAGCACGCATGTATGGATTTTCTTTTAACAGTCGTGGATGCAACTGATTCTGATCCGCACGTGTCGAAAAACCTGATGGAATGAATTCGAAACAGAGCTGTTTGTGACGACAGCAAGTTCAGTCCGAGTTGACTCGTAATACATTAAGAATCGGCATCAGTGGAACCTCCAGCTGCTGGATGGATGGCTGTGATCTGCACAAAGTGGACAAAACTTGGGAATAATGAACTAATTATATTCTGCAAGCGCAACATTAAAGACTGTAATGACTCTGCAGGCTGAGTGAAACGTGAGACAACAGCAGTATGTACTGACACACACTACGCTACATTAACTCAACACTTCTCAGCTGCATTTACCCACAACATGCTTTATTTATTATAATCACTTTTGTTCTGGCGTTGGATAGTATAGATCAAAAAAAACTTTTTTTTTTTTTTTTTTGCACGATTGAACGATTCTGGACATTAACGCTTTCATCTCACAACTCATCTCTGGAGCTGATAAAGCGGTAAAACCATCTGGTGCAGGCCTGCTCTGTCCTGCTGGAAACTTTACTGAGACGCTGCTGCGCTCCCGCTAATCTGAGGGTTTTAGCACCAGGCTGCGGAGTTGCCGCACCTGCCGTCGCTCCATCACGCCTCTCGGCCGGCCAAGAAGAACAAACGTGAGGCAACTGGAGCTACCGTGACACAGGGAAGGTTCGCCGCTGGCATTGAGAGTGAAGCGTGAAATGATTTTAGCACGAAGCACGGCAGCGAGGAGACTGTCAACGTGGCCTCCTCTAATTTGTGTTAAATTTCACACAACTGTGTTTGCTTTTCCTGAACGTACAGAAGTGATGATGTAATGGCCGTCAGATGCGGCTTCAGGATTTCACTTCCTGCTGTTCAGCTCCTCTCACCAGATTGTTTTACATTGTCTCCGCCCATCTGTGCCCTGTTTATGAGCGTTGTTTTTCCCCTGCAATAATAGAACCTGAATATTGATTGATTTTTTTCTGATTTTTTTTGTTGTGAACCTGCAACCCAGTCAAGCCTGTCAGTGCCCCTCTAATTTGCAGTGGCAAGAGTGTTGAGACTTTGCTCAGCGCATACATACAAACACACACAATTGCTGCGTTAAACTAAAGTGAAACTCAAGGGGAAAAAATAATAGCTTCTGGCGTGGGAAGTGATTTCTTGATTCCGCCTATGTTCTTTTCTCATCTCGCCCCACTTTATAAAGCTGCCTACCGCCGCTGTATGTTAGTGCTGCCTGTGATTTGGTGCCTGATTGCAGACGCTTTCTCTCTCCCTTCTTCTGTGTGTGTGTGTGTGTGTGTGTGTGTGTGTGCGTGTGTGTGCGTGCGTGCGCGCCTGTGTAACAATCGGCGTGGGTGTCTGCCCACCGCGTGTCTGTGGAAAGTTAATTGTGCGTATTAGCATGCGGCATAAAGCAGTAGGGTGAGAGTGGTGGTGGGTGAGCTGGGCGGGGGTGGGCTGTGGGGGGGCGGGGGGGGGGGCAGACCTGGCACATGCTCGCTCGCTCCTTCGCTCGCCCACCGCTGATTCGAGCTGTCAAACAGCTTTATTAACGATGATGAATCACCGCTCCACTCTGCAGCCAATCAAAGGCCTCTCGGGGGGGGGGGGGGGGGGACTCAAATCTGGTCACCTTTAGCTAAATGATTTTCTTGATCTCGCGCTGCGTCGGCCAGCGGCTGAACTGGCAACCCGGCGATTCTGGCCGCCGTCGGAATCGTTCCTGCCGGCGGCACCACAGCTGGATTTGGTGGATCTTTTTTTTTTTTCCCCAGAATTAAGTGGTCAGCAGCGGCACGGCTGCACGGGGAGGAGGAAGGCTTTGAGGAAATTTTGTTCGGCTGGAGCGAGCAAATGGAACAATGAGGAGAGACGGTGGGTAAAAAGGGTTGACCTTGCCTTCAGATTAGATCTGGTGCCGCTTCCTCCGTGCTGTATAAAACACCGCCTTCCACGATGCAAGCTGACAGCTAGCAGTGAATCAGAACCACCTCTTCTTTTTCACGTGCAGGAAATTTCCCAGAGCTTCGCCTTTAACCTCTTTAACCAACGACCACCCCTCCCATTTATTTCCATCGAGCGAAAAAATGAAAAATTAATCTCCTGGAATTCAGAAATAGTTGACATGATGAAATCTATTTACGCTGACAAAACCCCGCAGAGCCAGGACAAGGTCGGCAAAAAAAAAAAAAACCATGAATCTCCGACGCAACGGCGTGTGTGTGTGTGTGTGTGTGTGTGTGTGTGTGTGTGTGTGTGTGTGTGTGTGTGTGTGTGTGTCAGAGGACCAAAGTGGAGCCGGGACTGAAATAGTACACCGCAAACCTTCACTGAAGGATAAAGACGGAGCTGAACACTTTTGGGCAGAAAAAGAAGGAGAGAACACAGGAGGAGGGCAGGGAGGGAGGAAGGGGGGGGGGGGGGGGAAGAGAGGAGAGAGAAATCAATAGATTCTTGTAGACACAGCCTCAAGTTTCCAGTCCTACACGGTGCCGCATCGATTAGGTTTCATATGTGATGGGAGAAGCAGGGACAGAAATGTCAAGAGTGGATTTGGGAGTCTTTAAACAAACTGGTGCAGAGGAGCAAGGGGGAGGGGCTCCGTGACCTCCGTGACCTCCGCCGGGTGTCCGAGTGTTTCAGCTAAAGGCCTGAAAATGGTGAAAATGATTGAAGCGACTCCGGGAGACTGTCTGCCTCACCACTAACAGACAGGGGGCGCTGATAATCGAGCCCTCCTTCACTTCAAAAGTGCATCAACGATGGATCAGCTGAGCGACACCGCAGGACTCGAACTTCTCGAGATGATCGACGTCCCGGATCGCCAGCCAACCCCGAGGAGCAGCAACGCGCGGCGTGATGACACGTGACTGCGCTGAAGATTTAGAGCCACCCACCTCTGGAAACGACTTTCTGCATGCGGGGGGAACTCTTCACGCGTGCAGAGGTAAAGCATTCTGGGAAATGATGCAAAGGGACTTCGTGAGAGTGTTAAATGTTTTTTCCGTCAAGAGTTTTTTTTTTTCTCCGCTCTCATCATGAGCCAGCGTCAGTCCAGCGTGTTGCCCTGTACATCGAGCCAGACCCAGTACAAGACTCAAAGCTTAACGGCTAAATATGGTCCAAGCCGCCGTGGCCCCGGTCTGCCCGGTTGCCGCAGCGTCGCTGCAGCAAGAAGTGAGGAAATAAGAAGTGGAGGAAACGCCCACTCACTTCAACAACTTCAGTAAAGTTGCGCTAAATCTGCTTATTTGGTGGCAAACAAGCGCGCAGATGTTCCCACCCGGCTCCAAATATATTTGACTGAGTAAGCGTGAAGCTGGAATTGGCAAAAGAAAAAAAAAAAGGAAACAAGTGTGCTCAGTCGAGCAGCTCTGGATAAATAAAGGCAGGGAAATAAAGTGAAGAGGGCAGGCGGGATCCTCTCTCCTCGACAGATAGTGCATGCTAAATTATGTCCCTACCTCCCAAACTCTCTCTCTCTCTCTCTCTCTCTCTCTCTCTCCCTCTCTCTCTCTCTCCCTCTCCCTCTGCCGACTCTATCCCTTGCACGTGTGTGTGTAAACACGTACATGCACTCGGACGGTGTATAGCGGAGGTGTGGCGGTGAATTGTGGAGGAGGAGAAGGAGAAGGACGAGGAGAAGGGGAAGGAGGAGTAAGAGGGGGAGGGGTTGGAGGAGGTGAAGGAGGTGGAGGAGGTGGTGAAGGTGGTTGAGAGATAGCGGCAGACGGTCTTATCTGTAAACATTGGCAGCTCATTATGAGAGCGACTTCCTGTGCAGCCAGTGGTTGAGTGGCGCTGACAGCCTCTCATCTCAGCCCGGTGTGTGTGTGTGTGTGTGTGTGTGTGTGTGTGTGTGTGTGTGTGCGCGCATGCGTGCGTCAGCACTGGGGGGGATTTCAGCCGCCACCATCGTTTGACAGCCAGGCCGCACTTACAGATGTTCTCGCAGCCTCCACATCCACTCTCTCTCTCTCTCTTTCTCTCTCATTTCTCTCGTTCTCTCTCGAATGCTTTCAAGGTTGTCTTTAGCAGTGGAGGGGGGAGGTTAGTGGGATGAGAGGGGTCGGGGGAGGGGACGAGATGCGTTTGAAGTCTTGACACATGCAAGAGACAAAAATATTGAGCTCTGGTGAATTTCGGTGGGGGGGGGGGGGGGCTTACTACGGGTTGGTGGGCGGGTCGGGTGACACGCAGCCGTGGCTGCAGCAGGGTGACAGCAGGGAGCTTAAGGCGTCAGAACAAGGCAGGGAACAGGAGTTCTTCTTCTGGGTGAAACTTTTAGAACTTTGGGAGCCCCGCGATTGCCGGGACAGTGGATTTAAAAACAGGGTTTTTTATATCGGGAAGGACTCTGGAATTGGGTAACTTCACAAGCACCGGAAACCAAGACACACACACAAAGTCCAGAAGCTCCTGGACAACCTCTGTGAGTCCAGAGAACATGTGTACTAGGAACATGAAAATGCCACTTGTGGTTTAAAGGCTTCAGGAAAACCACTAGGAAAAAGAAAATCAGGCTGGATGGAACGCGCTTCCATACGAAATGTGTGATCTGACGTTTGGTCTTCTTCACTGAGTCAACGTTGTACCAAACAACTGAGAGTTGGAAAATCGCACGACGGGAATATGAAGTCCACAGGAAGAGACAAGAAACTCAGATGGAGTGAAAATGGACGAGGAGTTAATTCGAAGTTGGAGAGAGGAGGAGAACTTTAGGAAAACTTCAAGAGAACTTCAGGAGAACTTCAGGGGAACGTGAGCGTGAGGAAAAGACTGAAGACAGACTGAAAGACCAGTTTTGGTGGGACTGTGTTAAAATCTACTCAACAGGGCAAAGAAAGAGCTGAAGAAGCTGGAGTCAGACACCAGCGTCTTCCAGCAGACACCAGCATGTTCCAGTCTCACCACGGGCTCGTGAGGATGAGGGTTGTTTACGCTCCTCTGTCACGGCCGCTCCACTCCGAACCTGCGCAGGCTCACGTCCACTTTTCCTGCCACCCCATCCTTCAGCCCCCCGCTGCTGTTTAGTCATTCTTGGCTGCTGCCCAGACACTCGATTAAGATCCGTGTCACTTTCTGCCCGCCGTTACATTTCTCATCCCTCTCCCACCCAAATGACAATCGGCTCAAGGGGGGAAAAAAGAGAACCAAAGGCCCCTCTTGTCTGCAAACTGTGCAATCACGCGGTGTGATAGCAGTGGCAATATGCCAGATGGTTAGAAAAAGAAAATAACACCACTATCTATATTAAAAGCAATGCTCATGGGGAAAAGAAGGAAAGAAGGTATTGGAGCGTCGGTGACTGCAGTGCTCCAAGAACAAACTCATCCACTGCTGGGATTTTCAAGCCGCCTCAGCTGAAACGATACGGCAGTAATTCCAAGTCCACTTTAATCTTAGAGAGGGAGCGAGAGAGAACAAGAAATATATATATATAAATTTAAAAGGTCTGTGTTTGCTGGCACCCCCCTGCATGGATCAGTGACTCACCAGCACAGACGACTGGTGCAGCTATTTCATCTCAAATCTGCTCCCTCCTTCCTCTAAGCTGCTATAAACTCATACGCAACGATGGGAAATTACCAGTATTTTATATTTCTTCTTTTTCCCCCTCGCGTTTTCACTGCGGTCCTTTACGGATTTCAAAAAAAGAAAAGCTGAGAATCTTAGCGTCCAAACCGAGCGAGCGCAGCCTGGATGCAAACCAGACGATACAATGGAGGGTTTGCAACACTCGAGCGAGAACCTCCGTGTCGACGAGGCCTTTCATGTTCCTCGGCCCGTGTGCGTCCCGTCACTGTTTGTCACGCACGTTCCTCGTGTTGGACGTGGAGTACGGGAAGCGACGAGGCTTTTATCCCCGCTAATGGGGACGCGCTAGTCTCAAAGGTTCCAGCAGAAGGCGGCGGGAGAACCAGGCGAGTACTTTAATGAACTGAAACAGAGACTTGAAAACAGGTAGAGCTGCTAAAGAGAGATTAAATTGAAATACATATATATGTGTGCGTGTGTGTGTGTGTATACAGGGACTGAACATAAGGGATGTGTTGTTGGGGAAGGAAATCGAGGAGAGCAATTAAGCAGCCGACTTCAAAGTGAAGCGGAACCTGGCGAAGCTGCTAACGTAGGTGTTGCCTGCAAGCATCGTCGTTCAGACGATTCCCCGGCTGCTGCCCTCCCCAGCAGCTCCACTCTCGCTGCTGTCGACGCTCTCGACGCTCGAGTCGCGTCACAACGGAGACTGATCAACCTGGAAACCAGGGATGGGATGACAAAACACTCCTGTTTCCACTGAGTGACGCTCAGGCGGAGGCGGATGTGCTAAACTTGGAAAACTTCCCTATCCACTGGCGGTCGCGGGAAGGTTTGCACTTCCTCCAAACAGCTGTGTGGCACTGCCAATAAAAAAAAAAACACACAATATTTACAAATTCAAACTTGCAACATAAAGTCGGTTACACAGATAGTTCGGTTGCACGCGTCAGTGCCAGTCGGTTGTGAGTCGTAAGTTGTGAGTTGTGAGCGTGCTCCAACTGTGACTCACCGGACCCGTCGCCGCAGGTGGAACAGCGATGGGCCGCCGGCCGGTGACTGTTTTCAAATAATTAGCCAAATAAACATGCGGCTGTGTGTCGTGCAACCGTTTTACTAATCTGCACTCCAGATGTTATTTTTTGTTGACTTTTATGAAAAAAGAAAAGAACTAACTGCCTCTTTTTTTTCCCCAAAATATTTCTAAAAACCGTGTTTAAAAATGTTGAACGTGAAAACGCCGGTGGCACACACACACACACACACACACACACACACACACACACGGTACTTATATATTTTATTTATAACCAGCACTTGGAGGCCGGGAAGAGACCCCCCACATGTCTGCCTAATGCAATCAGACTGACTGCCGGTGGGCGTTCCTTTTCAGAACAGGTGTTTGGGGCCGAGCGCACAGCGTTTGGGCGTCTGAGCATCTGTGCGCCGCGCGCACGGGTGTCACCGGAGATTAGCCGCTTCACTCGGAGACGCGCCGCCGATGACGGCATTAACGGGATGATGGCGGCTGCCTATTGTTCCTATATAGCCGGGATCAGCCAGCAGCACAGACGTGGGACGCATTTAGAGAGACTTGTGACCTGGGAGCACTTCTGTTTCTGTCTCTGAGTTCCAACTTCACGACTGGCCGAGAGTGTGGCCTTGTTTTTGACAAGTGCAAATATTGAAAAGTATGACATAAAATGTGCAGGTGATGTAGAGGAGTAATAAGAAACTGTACCGCCAGATGAAACATCTCATTGTGTTCTTATATTAGCAGCTCTGCCTTGGATATGAAGTGCTGCGCTAGATCGGACTGGAATTTGCATTAAGTTAAGGGCTAATTTCTCCAGAGAAAACTTTTCATTATGCTTCTGCTTCCAAACAAAAAGGAATAAAAACAAACAAACAGGGTTTTCCCTCCATTTTCTTTTAGATTCTAACGATCTGATGCAGGATCCCCTCCGGCTTTGTGTGTTTTGTGCAGTGACCCTCACTGGTTTTCTTCCAGGCATCTCGACTTTTCAAATGCCACAAAAAAAACAGCAGACAGCAAAGGAAAAGTCTTGCTCTTTACTTCACTTTACTTTAATGGCAAACCCAGACGAAGCTCTGCAGCTCCCTGCACCAAAAAATGTACGCAAGCCACGCTGCAAAAGTACAGAAGTCGCAGCGCTGAAGAGTGAGATTTTAAAGCTGAAAGGTTCCAAATGATAAAAGTGGGGAGGAGAAAAAAAAAAGTCGCCTGTTCTCAGCTTCTAAAAACCCAACACACAACAGAGGGGCTTCTGACTTGTGACGAGTCGAGCAGACAGCAGTCTCTTTGTTACGGAGTGACGGCTGCGGCTGCCCCTCACCTCGCAGAAACGACCAATCAGCAACTCGCCCGTCTCGTCTCTCGCAGATCACAACCGCGACATCTGACCCCCCGGCGACCCCGGGACAGATAAATAACTGGTGGTCTCTGGTCTGTCTTGGTCTGCCTCGAGACCAGACGTCGCAATCAAAGGTCCCACGTCACGCAACAAGTCACTTTACCAGCCTTTCTGGGCGGTGGCATTGTAGCCTCTACTGTCAGAGAGCCCATTGGAAATGAGAACAGCCCGTCCTCAACTCTGGCCGGCTTTCAATCAAGTCCAAGCATAACACGCAGGGTTTTGTAAATCGGGCATTTGTGAAGTCACAAAAAGCACAAATACCCCTCACCGGATAACAGAAGTGGCTACTAGTGTCACGCCACTTCACTGGAGTTCAGGCCGGATAAACCAGATCTGAAATCATGGGAGCTTTAAAAAAATATGCAGTGACGCACTGGAGGTCGCTCTGTTTTATTCTTCTAAAAAAAAAAGAGAGGGAGAAGCAGGAGGCTCTCTAAGAATGTCCAACCTTTATGTGTCACAAAGACTCATCTCTCACCCTATTTCTGTGTTAAAAAAAAAAAAAAAAAAAAAAAAATCATCCTATTGTGATGTAAAAACCACCACAGGAAAACAAAGGCAGAGACGCCTCTCCACGAAACAGGCCGAGTTTGTCCTCTTGCATTGGACACGGCATTCATCAGCCGCACACGGCGTAATGAAGAGCGGCATCTCAAACACAACCAGCAGCAGCAGCGGCAACAGTCCCGACTGTCTGTGGGACCCGCATCGCTGGGCTGCGTAAGAAGGGAATAACATCGCCATCTAGGGGCTCGGGTCGGCATCGCTGCCACCAGCAGCGGTTCTTTGAAGAAGAGAAAAAGGGGGCTGTGATGTTCTTTCTCTGTTCTGAGTTCCTTTCACAGAACAGAACAGAATAGAACAACACACACAGAGAGACACACACCTCCCTTTCTTAACAAGTGTGTTCTTCCCCGGAGCCTCAGCCAATGCAGCGACAGGAACGAGCCGCTCTACGAGCACTGTGAAGCACCGATCCTCTGCTCAACGACACTCAGAACTATATCTCCCCGTGTAGGCTCCCAGGGTCCCAGGGTCCGAGGGTCCCCCGTCCCAGCCAGCATGCAACACCCGCCGGGGTGAGAACAAGTGGAGAGAGAAAAGGCAGAGAGTGTGCAGGAAGAGGGGTCCAGGGGTGTGGGGCGGGGAGGGGGGGTTAAAACACAGATAACCTCCTTTGGAAAGCATGCAACAGCTTCAGGGGTGAACCGACGTCTCTACACAGAGAGGAGAGGAGAGGAGAGGGCCGGGCGGGCCAAAAACAAAAAAAAGGAGGAGCTCCTCAGTCTTACCGATGATGGGAGCCAGCCGGAAGATGTCAGACAGGCGGCTGTTGACGGGCTCGTACGGAGAGTCCTCCAGGAAGTCATTACCTGAGGGCCAGAGGAGGAAGAGGAGCCGATTTATTAGGAGCCAGGAGGAAGGAAGGGGATGGATGGAGGGGCCTTGTTTTGTTTATCATCACTCTTCACCCCCCACCACCATCACCACCACACACACCCCTCCTCACACTGGTCTGCATGTGACAAGGGGTTATTTGGGTCAGTCGATATCTGGCCTGGCACGCAGCCACACGCTTGATTAGGCAGGTTGGTCAGCTGTGTTGCGCAACTGCGAGTCCGCGGCGCTGACAAACGGGACCCGCACGCTGTTTTTTTTTTTTTTTCTTCTTCTTCTGGGGGACTAAAAGTCATCCTCGCCACTCCTCCGTTATGAGATCAACACTTTAAGATGGCACTGCCAGCGCTGAGGGGCTTCACGCTCCATTACCTTCAGGGAAAATGATTTAGGAGGTCAACAAAAAAAAAAAAAAGTGGTTGTGCCTGGCTGGGCACTGCGAGGGGTTTGGAGGGGGGTGAACGGCGGTGTGTGTGTAGGTTTTTTAATGAAAGTTGAGGGACTGTTGCTATACAAATGGGGTGCGCTGTGCTACATTTCAGCCTTTCTGTGGTGGTTTTTAAGGGGTCGTGGAGCTGGAAATGGCTGGGAAGGGGCCGGGGGTGGGGCTGTCTGTGTGGGTGGGTGGAGCCTGTGCAACTCATCTAAACACCCCCGACCCAAAAGCCCACCCACCCCTCCCTCCTCTTTCCAGAAAAGATGGATACAGCTTTATGGGGGAACATCCATTTTACATGCACTATAGCTGCGGGGCAGCAGCAGCAGCAGTCCCACCCAAACAAAGACCCCCTGGGGGGCTTGATGGCCTTTATTATCAACATCCTCAGGACACAGACGTAATATTGTGCCCTCTCTTTTATTGGACATACCCTCAAAAAACAACAACACATCAAACTTATTATATTGAATTGGAAAAGAACCGCGCCGACCTTGTAGTGCCTGGTAGATGCCCCAGTAGATGCGCAGGCAGTTCTTCTCCTTCTTCATGCCCCGCTTGCAGCGGCAGTTGTACAGGGGGCTCTGCTTGAGCGCGTCCATGGCGCTCCGGCACTCGTCCTTGGCCTCCAGGCTGGCCACTATGCTGAAGTTGCTCTCCTTGCCGCCGGCCACGCACTGCCTCAGCGTGCGGTACTTGGAGCTGCACGCCGGCTCCCGCAGGCACTGCTCGGTGGCCCTCACGCAGTCCAGCCGGTTGGGTCCCGCACGCAGGTTCTCCTCGGCCAGAGACAACACGTCTGAGAACAGCAAACAGAAAACCACTTTTCAATTAAGACATTCAGGAACAAAACTCCCTCTCTTTTCTTTCCTTTTTCTTTTTTTTTTTGGAAGTTTAGGGCGCAGTGTGGACGCTGTGGTCTGCACGCTTTACGCACAGTGACCACATCCACCTCGCATTTTAATTCCACACAGTACGAGAATTTGTCGCAATTAAACGCTTGTATCATCGCGCTCCACGGTGATGGACGCGCAGCGAAGTGAAAGCCTGCCTTCCCTTCACGCGCACCCCGAGCTCCAGCCCGGACTCGGTGGCTGTAGGACACTTTTCACACAGCTCGGCGGCCTCTGATCAATAATCCCGGTTAAATCGCGGGCTATTGCGCTTAATAACGTGACAAACATAAGTAGCCGCATGAAAGGCAAAGTGTCATGTCAGTGGTCTCGAGGCGGGTGGAACTTACCCAAAAGAGACAGAAGGACGTACAAAGCCGCGAGGATCATCGTCTCCTTCTGCACGTGAAGCCCCCAAACTCTATGTGGAAAGGAAAACTGCGATCTTAAAAAAAGAAGAGGCGACTTTAGTTTAATTCCCAGGGTACTTCCACTGTGTTAGAATCCATTGAAGAGACGCGGGAGTGCGCGAGCCGCCGGGCAGAACAGATCCAAGCTCGCCTCATGCGAAAGGAGACCAAGAAAAATCACCCTCCAAAACCCCCCCCAAAAAAAAACAATAAAAAAAAATATAATTAAAGAGTGAAAGAATTCGGAGGAAGAGGGGGAGGAGGAAGTGGCTGCGCCTCGTCTCCCACACTTGGCGGTTTACGGTAAGTGAGGAGAAAGGTCGCTTTGCGGGGTTTTTTTTTTCTTCTTCTCCCCTCTCCACCGTTCGCGTGCGTGGACTTCGCACCGCACTATAAATCATCGGCGGGATTAGCAGCAGCAGGAGCAGCGGCGGCGGCGGCGGCAGCGGGTCCACTGTCCTCTCCAACTCTCCAGCCACTGGGACGTGTTTGCGCCTGTGCGTCTGAGCGGAGCGCGCACACAACTGGAGCCGCGCAGCAGCTCCGCTCTGCTCTGCTCTGCTCTGCTCTGCCCTTGCGTGCGTGGCGCGTGCAGCTCGCCAGGAAGGGAGAGGGTGTCCGCGCGCCCCCAGCGCACCTCACCTGCACCTGGAATCAGCGCGTTTACTTTACTCGCGTGCAAATGCCTTAACCTAGTCCCCGTTTATCTTAGGGACGAAACGGGAACTAAGATAAATAAAATAGATACATAAATACATTTTAGGGGCGCGGCGTGAGCGTTAAAGTGCCCTCAGTCACTGATGTGCAGCAGCACCACCGTCACTGCCGAGTCGCGCGCACACATCATTCCTATACCTTGCCTCTCTTATGGTGTTTGTTTGTTATCTAATTTTTGAATAAAACTTTCAGGGAACATTCTCACACGCTGGTGTGTGTGTGTGTGTGTGTGTGTGTGTGTGTGTGTGTGTGTGTGGTCCCCAAAATTTCAGCGTGACCTCACTGACGGGCAGGGGTCAGCGCGAGCGTGACCCCGCGGTATATTTTTACGACGAGATTCACTCCGCCATAATAAACTCTGCTCGCGTTCCCTACGTTCGATTCGCGCGACTCGAAGTTCTACCGACGTGACAGAGCGAATCGACACACTTCGGCTTCACACGCGCAATTGACGCAGCGTGCGCGCGGCGCCTCCCAGTCTGCTTCAACGTTAATCCATTTTCAAAAATGACGACGCAAAAAAAGGGGCGAGGGATTACGTAACATTGGCTGACGAGTGTCGCCGGCGTGACATAATTTACCACCCCTGCAAAATATGTTTTACCACAAATACAAATAATTAAAACAAAAACTCCACTGTGCTTGGAAGTCTGGGAAGGAGATTGGACTGGACACCGTGAGGGTGGCGCCATCTGTCGGATGGTCAGATGAAAGGAAAGGGTCAGAGCCAAAAGAAAAAAGGGAAAAATAACTGTGTACATTTAATGCAGGTAATGTGCCTACTAAATAATATAATTTGTCTGATCAATATCCAGTCAAAACGAGTCACACCTAACAAAAGCCGAGTTCTAATAATAACAGTGATGATGCATGATCACACGGCTTGTAAGTCGTCCCACGTCTCATTGATTGTCTATAAGGTCCTTTCAGAGGCTAATCCACTTGACTGAATTCATGGGACTGTGCCATGTCAACGACACTCCCTCTGCATTATCCTAAAGACCGAGGCCGGATCAATCAAGGATGGAGGCCTCCATCACTGATGATCAACCCCGCCTTCCTTCACAGAGAGAGGAGGGGGGGGGGGAGTGAAAGAGGCAGAGCAGGACAATTATTTTGCAATGAGCTGAAACATCAGATTTTGAATCTTAATGGATGAGAGGACTGACGATCAGGTGCAGTCAGTTTTCAAAACGACTTCCAGTTTAGTTGAGATGACATAACGGCGGCTGGCTCCACAAAAGCGCCACTGCAGGACACACACACACACACACACACACACACACACACACACACAAATGGCAGCCCCCACCCCCGGCGGTGCTAAGCGTCTGCTTACGATTCGATGACTTTGCTGTTTGCTGAATTCCCTACAGGGAGTTCTGGCAGCCGCAGAGGGTGGTCTGGGAGGTGGGGGGTCTCGGCCTTGGTGATTTATGACCAGGCTCGATCAATATATGTTATTAATTTTGCAAATGAACGCCAGAATGATGCAGTCCTCGGCTCGTTTAACATGTCTCTCATTAATGTGTTTCGTGGCACCAGATCAGGAATACTTTTTTTCACCCTCTGTCCTAGCGGTCTTTTTTTTTCCAATCTTTTTTTGGGGGGAGGAGGGCAGTCTGTCCGTCTGTGACAAATGTAAATGCTCCCATGCATTAGCTTTCTGTTAAGTGTAAGCTACATGGTACTTCGGAGAAATTTGGCTTTATTTTATATTCTATTTATTTTATTGTTCCCCTGAAAACATCTGAAAAACGCGAGTGTCTTTATTTGTGACAACATATGCTGGTGATAAATTAGTTTACTGATGAGTTAACGTTGGTTTATTTGTTTCCACTTTGCGAACAGAATTATAGTAAGGTGCATCATCATAAGATGATGCAGAATTCACTATATTGCAGTCAAGTGAATATTGACCCTCCAAAAGCAGTCTTACCAAAACGTCAGTTGCCTGTTTTTCTTATGCTCCATCATATATGCCTGTCAATCTTTGCAAGAGTTGCTAGACAACTGTAGCCTTAAGGCAACAGAGCAGGTAGGCAAGTAGGTTGACTTGTGTTTTAATCATTGTGCTTTTACGTCTACAGACAAACATTCGAGTTAGATCGCTTCTCTTTTGTTCTTCTTTACAATAGTATCTATATTGTATTAGCCATTGCTTTTAAACCGAGACATCTAGAAAAAAAAAAAAGACGTTTCGTCTTAATGACGTCAAACGCACGACCTCCAACCTCCAACTAACTTCGCCGCGATTGGCTCCTGTCGACTTTGCGTCAACTCGTTAGCTAACTGAACTCCTACCTTCGGCAGGTTGCACACTGGCTTCTTCTGTTCAAAATAAGACCAATTAAATAGCAGCCTATAATGAGTTTGGACACGCTTTTTAAACAGATACTCCTAACAGAACAACAATTAAATGAACAGACACAAAGAAATAAAGAAGGTTGGAATGGCTACTTGTCGGCTAACTGAGCTAGCAATAAGAGCGTAAACGGACTATGTATTTATGTACATGGCGAGCTAAACCAAACCCTAACCGTTCAAATGCGACAATAGCGTTAAAATATCACAGTTAGATGAAACGTTGTGACAATCTTCGTTAAATGTGGTATTCTCTTTACGTCTACTATTCTATTTCCCTTATGTAAATCAGTCAAGTTAACCATTTCCAAATGCACCGAGAAGATCAAGAGTATCTCAGAAAAGTGTAAAAACACAAACGAGGAACTTGATAAAAAGGTAAGTCTCCAAAACAAACAAACAAAAAACTTACTGAGTGTTTATGGGTTGTTTTTTGTTTTTTGTCATTTTGCCTGCAATAGACATGGAAATGTCACCACCTTCATTTGGTTAAATCTGAGCAGCCTTTGAAACTGTTTGTGAACAGTTTGCTTCAGTGTTTATTTATGAACAAGGAAGTACGCATATGTAAGAGTTGATGCTTGTAGGATAGCAAGAACACTCACACTCACTCAGGATATAAGCTGCATGTCAGCCAGGGGGAAGGAGGTAAATGGCACCATTAGCTGTGGATTTGTTTTATCTTTATGTGGAAAATGGTGCTGACATGAGCGATGGCAACATACAAGGGGAGGAAGTGTATATTGGCATATTGATAAGCTAATCTGCCTTATGATCGAAAACCCTCAATCAACTCCCCACTTTCATTTCATTGAGAGCACAAATTCCTTGTGTCACCGTGGAATCAATGTGTAATTTCCACCGGATAGCATTAGTGGAGCCTTTCAGCAAGTGTGAGATATGATGCCAGCGGCGGACGCGCTGACCTGTCGGATATTGAAAGTGTCAGTGTTGCAAACTTCCTCCTGCGCTCATCAAAGTGCTCGTCCCATCATAGCAGCAAGCAGCCCCGAGAATCCATCACCGCCTGTTGTGTGTGAGAACAGAACCCGGTTACACTTTGCGTGTTTACGGAGCAGCGTCGTACCAAGTTCTCATGATGTCACACCTTTCAGTTTACGGGAAGCTGTCTTGAGGTGATTGCAGTGTTTTTGGAAACTTGGAAAGCTGCTGGTGCTTGTGCTGTAAACACAGTGTTCACCTCCACTTTCAGTAGAGGCAGCAATAAACTCTGTCGACTCTCTGCATGACACTTTGAATTAAGGGCTGAGAACACAGAAATCGGCACCTTAGGTATCATCCCAAAAGCGTTGTTCATGCTAAGCTTGCTGAGTTAACAAATGTATGTTTTTTTGAACACATTTAATTTTTTTCTGCCATCATTTGTACCAAGAATAACAGGCTCACAGTACTGTGTTCAGGGGCTTGAATGAGCCACTCTTTTGTGTGTCTGTGTGTGTGTGTGTGTGTGTGCGCTCCAGGCTCAGCGGTTGTCTACGATGAGGATGCAGCGTGACGCAATGAAGAAATGTCAGGACCAGATGCTGAAGCAAATTGAAGAGTTGCTCTGCCAGAAGCGCCAACTCAGCGATCGTCTGGTGGGTCGAGGCCTGCAGCAGCGTTTACATCTCATTAGTCCCGTGTAATACAAACACCTGAGGGACCTACTGCGAAGAGATTGGAACTCTGGGTTTTAACTCCTGGCTGTAAAAGGAAAGCCAGGGTTGACGGACCGTGTTGCCTTAAGAGGAGAAGCACGCCGCTAACAAGATAAATAAGAAATTGGCGTGTTGGCCGTGCGAGAATGTCGACGAGCCAGAACTCGTGGGGTTTGTGGGAATGTCTCATCAATCAAACGCAACAGTGTGAAAACCTATAAATCTATTCTTATGTGGAAACCACGAGTTACACAGTGCCAAGTTTAAAAGGAATTGAGGGGAATAGGTCAGAAATGAGAGGGAAATAATTCATTATAAATGAACATTCAAAGAATTTAGGATAAACATTCTGCAAAGTATTTTTTTAGTTGAATAAGGAGCAGCGTTATCTCTTTGCACGGCTGAGTCACTGCCTCAAATCACTGCCGTCTGCAGCGGCAGCAGTGTGAAGGGCTGTAGAGGCATTTTCTCATGATCCTCTTCTTTTATACCAGGCCAAGATAAAGACGGAGGCTAAAGAAGTGGAAAAAGAGTTCCTGGAGGAGATCTCGGGGTTCAACCGTGAGTTCAGCCTCGGGGGCGGCGGGGAGGCGCTGATCCAGAGCAGAAAGCAGAGCGAGACCCTGGAACTGGAGAGGGAGGTGGAGACGCTGCGCAGAGGTGCAGAAACTCTTCTTTTATCTGCAGGAACAGTGAATTCGAATAACTCTGAGAGTCATGCACAGTCTTTCTGTATTTTCCCTACACGGCAGAGATGGAGCTGATGAGCAGCGGCGACCGTCGGCTGAGGTCTGTGCGGGAGGAGAAGAGGAGACTCCAGCTGGAGCTGCAGGGCCTGGACACTGTCCAGACAGGTGAATACCGCAGCTTCATTTTCTGTGACCTAATGCGGTAAAGTGCACGCCGACTACCAGCTGCTTATGAACCTCCCTATCCCACGACTCGTGCACTTTGTTGTTTTATCGATGCCGTGAACTGCAGGCCAATTGTTTCCTGGCTTTTTTTTTTTTAACCCTTTTGCTTTGACAGATAAACAACAGCGGTGGAACCTTTTAATACAAACTCGTGTTGGGACGTGTTCAGAAACAAACGCTGGTAATACGGCGAACGTGAAAGCTTGCATTGTCGCGGATGTGTCGCCACACGTCCTGCCTCGGAGATATGACCTGCGCAACGGGCCTGACAGCTGTTAACGTAAAAAAAAATAAGCGGATGACTTAGTGTTGATGCTGGTTTGAATGCAGCGCCGAGGTGAAGGTGCACAGTTAAATCCACACTCTGTGCGGTCGCGTCAGCCACCCAAGCAAATGCAACAGAGCCTCCTCTGGTTCAGAGGCTGAGTAATTGGGGCTTTGATTTATTGTTCTCGACTGCAGACCTGGAGCAGCAGTTGGCCGGAGCTCAGGCAGCAACAGAAGTGCTGAGAGCGGAACGGCAGTTTGTCAGCCAGAAACCCCAGACTGACAGGACCTGTCTGAAGTGAGTGGCATCGGCCGCCGACGACAGATTTACACTCTCCGGCGCGGGATGCGCACTGACAGTTTGGAATTCCGTCCTGTCGCTCAATAGAACCTGTTTGATTTTGAGTGCCTCTAATAAGCTGTTTATGCCCCATTGAGATGGAACATGTCAGTCACGTGTTTCTTCGCAGGCTTAGTCCTCAGTGCCACCAGTAAACACTCACAAACGTCCCATCTTGGAGTCACTTTAAGGGATTAGTTTTTCATCCTGGACTCAATTTTTGTGTAATTAATCAAAATCTGTGGATCTTAAAGCAAAAGTATGTTAAAGCCCTCTGTTTACATGCTCCTGCTAATATGCTTGAGTTAGACCTTCCGCTTGCTTGTATTGGGACAGACACAAGTTGGTTTCAGAGGGCGGAGCCAACACTTGTGTGGAGGTGTGGTCGCTAACCTGGGGGTAGGTATCAGTGACTCATTCTAGAAATTACAGCAATAGATATGAAAGAGACGGTGATTGTAATTATTATTGAAGAGAATGTTACATAACAAGGGGCCTTTAAGTCAAGCAGCCCCTAGTTTAAGCCGGAGCTGAACAGTCGACAGCCGCATACAGGTGGCGCTCCTCACGGGGGCGGAGCTCAGTCACGTCGTGAGAAGTGCTGAAGAGAGCAGCGTCTCTCTGTGCTGGCTGTCATCCAGAATCCGCAAGTGTAAATAAAAGCACATTAAGGCCATTTGGCTTAATTAAGGCGTCAAACTGCCGAGCGTTTCGTTCATAGGAGAGAGGAGAGGAGCTGAGTACGACTGAGGCTAATGTGATTGCAACAGGAAATGAGTGAGGAGCATCAAAATAAATCACTTTAACACAAAACACTCCCATGCTTAGTCGACTAACATGGGCTGAGTTTCTACACATTGCAATGCAACAGTGTCATTGTGGCAGTATTTGCAATGATGACAAATGAATGATGCCAATTAATAATTTTTTTCAATTTTAAGACGCATTCTGATTTTTAGTCATTAAAAACACTGACCTAATGTGTGTACCCTGTGTCCTTGATACAAAATAATCAGTCAAAAAGAATTGCAACATGATAAGTTATTGCTATTTTTCCTATCTAACCACAAATAATCATATTTCCTAAAAGATAGAGCACGTTCACCTGTATTTTTTTTATATAGCTATAGAATCACTAAATAAGCTTATCCAAGCCTAAAGTGAAGAAAGTGAAGTGAAGAAAAAAAAAAAAAAGAGGCAGCGGTCAGATAAAAATAACACTCAGGTGTCCTTTTATTAGCTGATATCCACCAAACAATAAGGCAATGAAAAGCCAACATGATTTGTAAAGAGCTGCTTAAGGCGTGGCCTCTCATTGCGGCAGGGTGCGCCTCAGGTAGCCAATCCGTCCAATACGATCCGAGAACTTCCTGCGTTGAAACGGGTGCGAGAGTGCCAGTCCGCCCGTGTTTCTGCACAAAGAGGCCTCCTTTATTTAATTAAAGGCTGCGGATCAATAGAGTTCCAGGAAAGGAGGGTCATTGTTATTGCTGATGCCACGACTTTGGGTAATATCTTCCCTGCCGTCTTACGGATGTCCAGTGATTAACAGTCACTCCAGACCTGGAAAAAAATAAAATAAAGAAATACATTTACCGTAACCTAATGAAAGGCACCCAACACATACAAAACTCACAAGTATCAAATCAATAGCGTGACAGGAGCGTTGCCACGTCGGAAGATATCTTTGTCTTTTCATTTCCATTATTGTCCGTCTACTTTCCGCTCGTGCGGTGCCCTCCAACCCACCCGCCCCCTTCAGTTCTCCTGCCTGTGGTCAAACGTGTCTTTGACCCGGGCCAGTTCATCCATCAGCCTCATTAAGCACGCCGGCCCCTTTGTTACGGCTGCTTTATTAGCCCGGGGAAGTGCTGAGGATGTGTCTTTGGCGGAGAGCGAGGGCTCCTCTCAGTCATCCATCCTGCTGCCCACCCATCAATCCTGTCTGCAGCCATGGCACCGTCTCCGCAAAACACACATTTAAACCTCTGCTCATTGATTGGTGGGAATTGAGTGCGTGCGTCAATTTGAACGAGTGCTTGGCTGATTTAAAAAGTGGTCGGCGTTCAGAAGATGGCTGCGTGGGACGGCGGCGCGCATCGTTCACCACCGCGCAGTAAAAACAAAGAGGTTGACGAGTGCAGCAGCTGCGGTTGGGATTAATGGTGTGTGTGTGTGTGTGTGTGTGTGTGTGTGTGTGTGTGTGTGTGTGTGTGTGTGTGTGTGTGTGTGTGTGTGTGTGTGTGTGTGTTCTGATCCATTAGATTTTCTCTATTGATACGTATCAGCTACATATTTTGCAAAGACTCATGTTAGGCTTTGCTACATATCTAAATCACACACACACACACACACAATCAGAACCCTCCCTCCCCCTCTGTTTCTCTCTTCTCTTTCTCTCTCTCTCTCTCTCTCTCTCTCTCACACACACACACACACAGACGCTGTTGGTTTCCAGACTGCGCAAAATACAATTTCTGCTCAGTTGTTTTATTGTTTCATAAACTCCAAATAAAAAGGAGAGGTGGAGGTTTTTCATCTGTTGTGCAGCCCAGAACAGATTTTTCAAACACCTGCCACAGCAGTGAAATTACAGTCAGGGTTTCGAACTCAATGAACCGCAGCCTGATGGTTTCACTTGTAAGAGTACATTTTTCGTCTCTCATGATAGACAGTGCGAAACATTGTAAATATTGTAACGTGAGTATTTGGCATTTTACTCTGAATTAAAATCAATAAACCCTTCGAAGCTTATTGAAGTTCCTAGGTTATTTAAAATTCAATATACTGGCTCACTCAGTCCGCCCTCTAAGACTGCCTCGCTTTTTGTCCTCTTCCAAACATGTTGAAGGTCCAGTGCAACACCAGTTTTAGCTGGAGGCTGTAAACAGAGGGCTAAATATCCTGTTTAATGCACATCTTGACAGTATCTTTGGAGAGTTTGTTTGTAATACAGAGACAATTCAAAGACCAAATAATCAAAATTGGGAAGACTCGACAGACAGCAAAGCGGCTCTTGTTTGTTTGGCTCCCTCTGAAGTCTCTCCTGCCTCGGCCTGCTTTGATTTGTTGGCCAGGCTCAGGGAGGAGCTGGAGAGCTACGACAACGGCGAGCTGGAGCTCCAGAGGGAGACGCTCAACGCCGAATTACACTTCCTGAAATCAGTGAGTGCCCGGCTTTTGTTCCTGTCCCTTCACCATCACGCAGGATTACTGTTGAATTCAAGGACGGTGATGTCATTTCAATGAGACCAAGGTGTGGAACGTTTAGATTTCCTCTCTAAAGGCTTCTGCCGGGGCGGAGAAGAAATGACTTCAAACCTTCTTTCACATTCAGGGCCACGGTGTTGCAGGGTGCCATTCAGCCTCTTCCTTTCTCTTCCAGGAGCTGGACGTCAGCCAGAGAAGGGAACGGCATTAAGGTTGGCCGGACGACAGCGATGGTGGTGATGATGATGCAAATAGTTTTCATTGGTCCTGATTGTCTCCTCAGCTTAAATGCACTTAAATGCATCGTCTGTGAATAGAAGAGTGAGCGGAGGAGGGTGAAGAAGAAAGGAGACAGGAAGGGAGGTTGTAAAGTTTTATTTCATGTTGACCTTCTTCTTTGTTTGTCACCTCTGTTGGTTGACAGAGTGGCTTTAGAAGACGTTTCGGTTCCTCTGGTTCACTGTCAACAGGAGAGTCTGAGCGTCAGATTGTAATGCCGTCTGAAAGATCTCTATATTGTAAAGGGAAGTCAAAATCTGCATCAGCCATCTTCAGTCTCACTGCGCTAATGTTTTGCGATCAAACACTGCCCTCTAGTGTTGACAATGGATATTGCTGCATTAGGAGCAAACTTGCAGCTTGAGTCGTTTGAAAGTAATGCATTTTATAAGTTGATTTAAATTAAATGTTGTCACTTCAAATGTGATTCCCTCGCAACCGACTGGAACTAGTCAAAGAAACTGTGGGATTTGGTCCTGCTGCAGAGACTCGTAGAGTCCTATGTTACGAAGAAAATGCTTCAAGAAAAACCACAGTTGCAGGTGAATTAAATCAACAATTCAAAAGTCCCCTGACCACCCACTCGCCTCAGTGTAGAAGCAGCGGTGTGACATTGCGTCCGACTCGCTGTTCTCTGTAATTGATGATTACACACAGTGTGTGTGAGTCCTGCACCGGCGGGTCACACTGCGGCTCCTCTGCTCCCCGATTAGAGTGCTTCATAATAGAATGATACAGAATGTCAATGGCCACCTAATGAGATCCCCTAATCTTGTTTTTGACTCGCTAACCTTGACGTGCACTCCCTGCGTGCGGGGGTGTTGGCAGAGGTGGAGAGAGAGTGGACACGCGCGGCCTCCACCACCAGGGGGAGTGTCATCCATCACTCACGCAGAGAGCCGCAGTTCTGCAACAGAACACTTAATGCAGACGTAACCGCAGATCTTCTTTAGCTGAAGTTCTGAACCTCTTGACGCTTCAATATACATCCCAAAATTCACACACACACACAATTCTAATCCCTTCAACTTGGCAACACATCTTCAACAAGTTTGGACGAGGTACGACATACCTCAGAGTAATTTCGTTTAAGTTATTTTCATAATTCCCTCTGTTTCCTCCGCACGTGATCCGTCCTTAATTTCAACCTTTGACCTTCTGCCTGTGCCGCAGGAGCTGGCTGCAGAAGTTATACTGGACCGAGGGGAATTACACAGACGCAGAACAGCTGCGGCTGCTGCTTCTGCTTATTTGTCTGAGCGACAGCCACTTTGTTCTGTTCTGTCCGTCTTGTCAAGTGTTTGTGCTTTACTTTGAAGGCAGTACAGACAGAGAAAAACTAAACTCTCGGCTGCTTTCTTTTTTTTATAGCTCCCAATTCAGAGTTCCGAAAGGGCACGAGTTTGTGTTCTTTTAGTACCTGGAGCTGTGAAATTAAAATGTCCAAGATGTTAGAGCCTGAAATGCAGGCTTGTGTGCAGAAAAGGTCAAAGTCCACAGATAAAATAAATAAATAAATATATGTATATTTCTTTTCTAGTCTTGGCAGTAGAAAGGTTGCCACTGACTCATCATACTTTTCTTTGATTGTTACTGAGAACCTGCTGACTTGGCTGAGTGCAGAGTGACTTGGCAGGCCATTAAAAACATAGTAGACCATAAGAGGAGGGCGCTGTCACTCTCTTTTCAAGCCACTGCCTCCAGCTGGAGCGACTGCTTGGCTGCGATGAACTGCGATGTTCCGCTGTCGTGCCAGAGGTGTGAGGAGGAAGCAAAGGGAGTCTGTTGGTGAGTCGATGGGTCAGGGTGAGAATACTGACACTGAAAATAGGAAAAATTATTTGTTTATTTTTGAATAGTTTGACTGACGATGTTAATTAACAGCGACATAATGAGGAAGAGAAACAACGTGGATCTCTTGTCAGCATTGTTGCTTGAATGTGTCTGCACAGTTTAAACCACGGAGTTAATCCTGGAGATACTCTAGACGCGTTAATGGACATACATTGCCACCCAGTGGTCAGATATGACATTGCAACACGTAAAAAAGGAAGTGACAGACATAGTGACAGGACCGCCACTCTCACAGATATCTGTAAGGTATTTTAAAAATAAACACAAGTTAATTATACTAAATAAACTATTCTTACTAACAGGCTGTTTAAGTGGAATGACCTAACTCATTTCTCTCTGTCCCCCCCCCCCCTGTTATCAGAATAACCAAACACATCCCTTATTTCTGTGGAGTCTTTTCATTTTCCCAGAGGTGTTTTGTATCGACATCCATCATCATCAGTGCATTAGATGTGAGAATAGCGTTGCATTTCCATATCTTTTCTCCTGCTTTCATCTAGAAAACCCAAACGCCTGCAGCACTTGTTTATGCAAAAAGGCAAACCGCACAATTTCCTGTTGGTATTTGAGCGATAAGAGCATTATTATTTCTACAGAAAGAGTTCCCTCCCTGTGGAACTGGGCTGTTCCACGAAGCCGAGTTGTGCCGAGAGATGAGAGCAAAGCCCTGATTACCTCAGAGATAAAACCTTCGATGACCAGAGACTGCGCTGTGGGAGACGCGATGGTCCTGCGATCCCTGTGGGCCGCAGAGGGATCCCCACGTGTGCACGCACGCGCGCACACACACTACATTACACAGCCAGTGGTGTAGTCTATTGGGTATACGAGCAGCTGTTTCAAAATAACACCAAACAAGAACCACCATCAGGTTCAGTAAGTATCCAGCATCCACATATAAGTCAGAGCATGAAAGACTGATTATGTAACTGTATGTAACTGTCTAAATGTACATGTATTCTCAGCAACACGAGATGTGGAGCAGTCATTTACAGCTGGACTTTAACTGACAAACAGCACTCACAAGACAAATTTGTTTAAAATAAAGAAAAAAATAGTAAATCATTAACACACATTCAAAAAAAATAAAGTTTCAGCAATCAAGCGCAAAAAGCGGTGCAAACACAAATGCATTTTCTAAAGTGGCACGAAAGCAATGGCAGACTCTCAAACAGATCACAACATGAAACATAATTTGAATCGCATTTTTAAATGGGAAAGTGAATGTTATGTCAAAAAAAATAAAAATAAAGACCACACCACTGCACACAGCCTTTTGTTTTCTCGCTTAGATTAAGCGCTCTGTGCTTGCAGTTCATGCTGGCTACCACTAGGTGTTAGTAAAGCAGCACGAAAGCAGCAGCGTTTTCATTCTCTTTAACTGGGGGTCATCAAATGACGACCACCCACCAATCTCTATGCAAGTTGGATCCCAGTTTGAAAAAAAAAGACACTCGTGACTGTGTAGGAAAGGCAGGCTAAGCCACTGCTTCTTAAATGGGCCCTGTGGAAACGTTCCGTTTCAAACAGGAGACGCTTACATGCAGGGAAATATGAATATGGATTGGCAGTGATTGTTTATTTATTTATTTATGTTAAAGTCATTTTACATTTAGAAACTGGAATTGTTTTATGTCGGCTCATTTTATATGGAGTCTCGGGGTTAGTGATTAAATGTCAAACTAAATGTCACGCTTACATGTCAGAAGGGGGGAAAAAAAACCCATTCATTCCTCTGAAACGCAAGACAACACAACTGCGTAGTCGTCACCTTTTCGCTGGCACTCTGCTCGTTTCCTTTTTCTCTGAAAAAAAAAGCAATGCAAACGAGCAGCTGCTTCTTCTGATTCCCCCCCCCCATGTGGGGGAAATAAGCACACAACAGCATCAAAGTCTGCTGCTGCGGCGGCGGCGGCGGTGGCGGCACTGACGGGGGGGGAGTGTTGAGCCGGGAGATGCGTCCTCTCCACAGGAACACTCCAGAGACGTGTCCTCGGCGGAGACGACACTGATTCTGCTGCTTTGAGATGGAAAGGACAGAGTGCCGACGACATCACACGGCGCTCAACCCCGTCGGAGGCAGGAGATGCTGAGGGGAGACAATAAAGGCATCCGTGGAGAGAAAAAAGAAGAACAAGCCAGCAGCAGCCGCAGTGCTTTTTTTTTTTATTATTTAAAAAGAAAAAAAAGAAAAGCATTGAAAATGGGGGAAATGGCACCCCCAGGTGGTCTTTTCCACAAATGTCACCGCATGTAAATTCTTTTGTTTGGAGCCTCGGGTGGATTTCTTTACGTGTTGCGGAAGAAAGAAAAAAGTAAAGCAGATGTGAAGATGCACTTGTATGCTGTTCAATAATATACCAGACTAAACATGGTACTCATGTTCATACTCAACTCATATGCACTGTTTTAATGCGACATGTCTCAGGTTTTCAGTATTGTTGGAACCAAGCTGTTTGAGCAGCCCATCAAAAGCACACTTGGATTGGATTTTTTGATAATCCCAACCCTTGAGATGTCGAGGAGTCAAAAAAGAGGCAAGAATAAAGAAAACAAGGCTTTAATTTGAGATGAAGCAAAAGGTGATTACACACTTCAAAAGGTCTCCGTCACAACATTTTGTGCTTACGCTCCATAAAATCAGGAGTCTCGGCTGAAAAGCTGCACCGACGTGTAATTACCAGTTTGAAGGAAGTCTGTTTTGGAAATATCAAAGCACCGCTGCTCCTCCTCTTCCTCCCACCCTCCTCCTCTTCCCTCTGCACCATCATCTCATTCGCAGCTACACAGGAAACATTTTCCGGCGATAACTCCTGATTCTTGTGGGACTGATAATTTGATGGTGACAAGCCTTGATCGCACACTTGCTTGTTCCCTCAAATAGCTGATGTGCCCCTGGGGCAGTTAGATTAACTGTGATGGTGAGAACCTATGAACGCTGGACTCTGAGTGTGTGGTGTGTGTGTTCACACGGCAGTGAACACGGATGATTTTGCAGCGCTGTAAATCACTGTGGCAGAGCTCCGGCAGTGGTGTCTGGTAAAACACTGCAGTATGAGGAGGATTGTGCCGAGTCTCTGGCTGCTGACCAGCGAGTCTCTGCAAACAGGACACAAGACAAAAATAAATAAATAAATAGATTAAATCCCTCAACAAAAAGTTTAAAGATTAATGGAAAAGAAAGACTAAGGAAAACTGTGTGCTACTTTAGAAACAGACAGATGGATTCGAGTGAAAACATCGATACAAGTAAAATTGGACAGGGTAAAAAAAAAAAAAGATTTAGAAAAGAATGGTCTATTTTTTCTTTTTGCATGGAGTAATTTGTCCGAATTGCATTGACAAGTTATGTACTCTAATAAAATAGCCATTAAAATGCATCAAATAATACAAAAGAAAGATGTCTACAGATTCACCTGCTGCTGCTCCATTTCAACCATGATGGACAAGAAAATTGACCCACTCTTCGCACCGGTTGTTAGCCTGCAGCTCTGACTTACCACCTACTGTAAACTGGGAAGTGAGAGTTCCGCCTTTCACAACATTTTCTTTCTTGTTTTTTCTTTTTAATAATCTTCCTTCCAAACCTTTGACAGGACAGAATTTATATACATGGAATTTAAATGTGTGCATCTCTCTCTCTCTCTCTCTCTCTCTCCTCCATCATTTCCTTCCTTCCGTCTGCTTAGTAACATTTGCTGAGATGAAACTCGGGGGATTTTGAGAAGTTGATGTGAATTTGTGGCGGGCGGCTCCGAGTCCTCGTCCTCAGATCATTGTCACACGGTGTGAGGAGGAAGCCAACAGCCATCTTAGTGTCTCCAGACTGTCGGCTTTCGCCCGCCTAAGTGGGTCGGTGACAATCAAGACGCATTAGCGGTGAGATTGCGCAGACAGCTTGATGACCTCTCTCTCTCCTGCAGCCCTATAGCTCGCACAAAACGTGGGGATTAGCCGCTTTCAACTTACATTGTTCCCGTCGGCGAGCACCTTTCCAGCACCGCTGCAGAACAGACATGCGTCATGTGGAATATTTGAATGGGCTGTCAAAATAAAAATAAAAAGTCTTTAGACTTTACATGATGCGAAAGCTGGCAATTTATGTAGGAATAAGACCCTTTTTAAAATTGTGTTATTTAAAATGTTTTTTTTTTCTCTCATGTGTTTTACGTATAATAAGACCTACTGTGTTTTTTGGGTTTCTGCACATGATACTGAATAAAATCAAACAATTATGAAAGTCATTCCAGAGGTGATCCAGGACCAGGACACAGAGGCCGTTTCTGTAAATGAATTCAATTAGAGACTAAGTCAGTGTGCAACCTCAGAACAATACCCATTTGTTGCCACAGGGGGGTGCCAACAAATTTACAGTTTAAAGACAACATACTTTACTCACATGAGAGTCATCAGTATGTTCAAAATGGGGCTGGATCTATCAGAAACACTGGAAGTACACTGCAGCCTTTGAGAAAAAAAAAGAGTGAAGACCGATGCGGTGAGTCAGACTCACTGACAACGTGCACTGCAGCAGTGTGCACGTGTCCGCAGTCAAGGGAAGTCGGTACTCCCGAGTTTTTTTTCGTTTCATTGCCCAATGGGAGTTCAGGAAGGGGAGCAGCAAGATGCGGTTCACACGCACGCACGCATGAACACATGCACGCACTCCTGCCGTCAGAAATGATGTCTGACCTCTGGATGGAAGAAACGGAACGACTGTCTTGTAAACGCGAAGGCGTTTATTAAAGGAATATTTCATCACTTTTCCCCAAGAAAACAAGAGCAAACCCAGTTTTGTTCATCTTGCAGCAGCACTAATTATGAAAACATGCATCATTTGCTGAGAAGATGATCAATCCTTTTTCTCCACAAATTGATGAACCGACTTTCACCAGATCATCCCAGGTGTAAAATAATCCCTGATTAGATCAACAGCAGGAAAAACCGGCAGGTCTCTGGGGCGCAACGACCACAATCAATAACTGCTGATTTATATTCACACCTTTTGGGATGCGCGTATGCTTACACACACACACACACACACACACACACACACACACACACACACACACACACAAACGTTCTCCAGCTGGAATCGTCCATTATTACTTAATTCCTCTCATCTGATTGAATAATATTCAACCCTAACCAAGCCTCATTTCACTGTGACCAGGTTTAAATTAAATCTATTTCAATGCTGAAGACCATGGCAGTGTGTTTATTGGATGTTTATGGGTGATCTGTCATCTTAATTAATTTGGATTAGAACGTTCAGAAGCTGCAACTTGCAGAAGTGCAGCATCTGTTTCCTCACATTTTAACAAATTTAGAAGAATTTTAAGGGACTTTAAATCAAGCAGTTGATAACCAAACAAAAAGAAAGAAATTTAGTTTTTTTTTTGTAAAATTATATATCAAAACCCATGTTTTGTTCCATTTTTGCTTTCCCGCAGAACATCCCAGAGCCTCCTCACAAATCTGCAGACATCCTATAAAAGATCCCGAGTGTAAACGCTGGTGCAGTTTGCCTTCCCACAGCTGTCACGCATCGCTGCTGCTGACTCTGAGGAGCTTGAGTGAAGGAGAAACTGAGCTACAGTGATGATGAAAGAGCTGAAGTTGCTGTTGTAGGCTGGAACAAGTCCCTAACCTAAACCCTAATTCAATGCAAGACGATGGGGTGAAATTTCAACTTTGACCTAGAGACATGGGGCAACTTGCTTTTTCATCAGGAGCCCCAAAAAAGCGCCCATGCCAAATTTGGGGCTTCTAGGACTTGATTAGACTTGCATTGAATTAGGGTTGACGATAAGGCTGAAGCTAGGGTTAGGGTTAGGGTTCCTCAAGTACTAGAAGCCCCAAATTTGGTGTGGGCGCTTCTTGGGGGCTCCTGATGAAAAAGCAAGTAGCCCCATGTCTCTAGGACAAAGTTGAAATTTCACCCCATAGACTTGCATTGAATTAGGGTTGACGATAAGGCTGAAACTAGGGTTAGGGTTAGGGTTCCTCAAGTACTAGAAGCCCCAAATTTGGTGTGGGCGCTTCTTGGGGGCTCCTGATGAAAAAGCAAGTGGCCCCATGTCTTTAGGACAAAGTTGAAATTTCACCCCATAGACTTGCATTGAAATAAGGTTGAAGCTAGGGTTAGGGTTAGGGTTCCTCAAGTACTAGAAGCCCCAAATTTGGTGTGGGCGCTTCTTGTGGGATCCTGATGAAAAAGCAAGTGGCCCCATGTCTCCAGGACAAAGTTGAAATTTCACCCCATAGACTTGCATTGAAATAAGGATGAAGCTAGGGTTAGGGTTAGGGTTAGGGTTCCTCAAGTACTAGAAGCCCCAAATTTGGTGTGGGCGCTTCTTGGGGGCTCCTGATGAAAAAACAAGTGGCCCCATGTCTCTAGGACAAAGTTGAAATTTCACCCCATAGACTTGCATTGAATTAGGGTTGACGATAAGGCTGAAGCTAGGGTTAGGGTTAGGGTTAGGGTTAGGGTTCCTCAAGTACTAGAAGCCCCAAATTTGGTGTGGGCGCTTCTTGGGGGCTCCTGATGAAAAAGCAAGTGGCCCCATGTCTCTAGGACAAAGTTGAAATTTCACCCCATAGACTTGCATTGAAATAAGGCTGAAGCTAGGGTTAGGGTTAGGGTTAGGGTTCCTCAAGTACTAGAAGCCCCAAATTTGGTGTGGGCGCTTCTTGTGGACTCCTGATGAAAAAGCAAGTGGCCCCATGTCTCCAGGACAAAGTTGAAATTTCACCCCATAGACTTGCATTGAAATAAGGATGAAGCTAGGGTTAGGGTTAGGGTTAGGGTTAGGGTTCCTCAAGTACTAGAAGCCCCAAATTTGGTGTGGGCGCTTCTTGGGGGCTCCTGATGAAAAAGCAAGTGGCCCCATGTCTCTAGGACAAAGTTGAAATTTCACCCCATAGACTTGCATTGAATTAGGGTTGACGATAAGGCTGAAGCTAGGGTTAGGGTTAGGGTTAGGGTTAGGGTTCCTCAAGTACTAGAAGCCCCAAATTTGGTGTGGGCGCTTCTTGGGGGCTCCTGATGAAAAAGCAAGTGGCCCCATGTCTCTAGGACAAAGTTGAAATTTCACCCCATAGACTTGCATTGAATTAGGGTTGACGATAAGGCTGAAGCTAGGGTTAGGGTTAGGGTTAGGGTTAGGGTTCCTCAAGTACTAGAAGCCCCAAATTTGGTGTGGGCGCTTCTTGGGGGCTCCTGATGAAAAAGCAAGTGGCCCCATGTCTCTAGGACAAAGTTGAAATTTCACCCCATAGACTTGCATTGAAATAAGGCTGAAGCTAGGGTTAGGGTTAGGGTTAGGGTTAGGGTTCCTCAAGTACTAGAAGCCCCAAATTTGGTGTGGGTGCTTCTTGGAGGCTCCTGATGAAAAAGCAAGTGGCCCCATGTCTCTAGGACAAAGTTGAAATTTCACCCCATAGACTTGCATTGAAATAAGGCTGAAGCTAGGGTTAGGGTTAGGGTTAGGGTTAGGGTTCCTCAAGTACTAGAAGCCCCAAATTTGGTGTGGGCACTTCTTGGGGGCTCCTGATGAAAAAGCAAGTGGCCCCATGTCTCTAGGACAAAGTTGAAATTTCACCCCATAGACTTGCATTGAATTAGGGTTGACGATAAGGCTGAAGCTAGGGTTAGGGTTAGGGTTAGGGTTAGGGTTCCTCAAGTACTAGAAGCCCCAAATTTGGTGTGGGCGCTTCTTGGGGGCTCCTGATGAAAAAGCAAGTGGCCCCATGTCTCTAGGACAAAGTTGAAATTTCACCCCATAGACTTGCATTGAATTAGGGTTGACGATAAGGCTGAAGCTAGGGTTAGGGTTAGGGTTAGGGTTAGGGTTCCTCAAGTACTAGAAGCCCCAAATTTGGTGTGGGCGCTTCTTGGGGGCTCCTGATGAAAAAGCAAGTGGCCCCATGTCTCTAGGACAAAGTTGAAATTTCACCCCATAGACTTGCATTGAAATAAGGCTGAAGCTAGGGTTAGGGTTAGGGTTAGGGTTCCTCAAGTACTAGAAGCCCCAAATTTGGTGTGGGCGCTTCTTGTGGGATCCTGATGAAAAAGCAAGTGGCCCCATGTCTCCAGGACAAAGTTGAAATTTCACCCCATAGACTTGCATTGAAATAAGGATGAAGCTAGGGTTAGGGTTAGGGTTAGGGTTCCTCAAGTACTAGAAGCCCCAAATTTGGTGTGGGCGCTTCTTGGGGGCTCCTGATGAAAAAGCAAGTGGCCCCATGTCTCTAGGACAAAGTTGAAATTTCACCCCATAGACTTGCATTGAATTAGGGTTGACGATAAGGCTGAAGCTAGGGTTAGGGTTAGGGTTAGGGTTAGGGTTCCTCAAGTACTAGAAGCCCCAAATTTGGTGTGGGCGCTTCTTGGGGGCTCCTGATGAAAAAGCAAGTGGCCCCATGTCTCTAGGACAAAGTTGAAATTTCACCCCATAGACTTGCATTGAATTAGGGTTGACGATAAGGCTGAAGCTAGGGTTAGGGTTAGGGTTAGGGTTAGGGTTCCTCAAGTACTAGAAGCCCCAAATTTGGTGTGGGCGCTTCTTGGGGGCTCCTGATGAAAAAGCAAGTGGCCCCATGTCTCTAGGACAAAGTTGAAATTTCACCCCATAGACTTGCATTGAAATAAGGCTGAAGCTAGGGTTAGGGTTAGGGTTAGGGTTAGGGTTCCTCAAGTACTAGAAGCCCCAAATTTGGTGTGGGCGCTTCTTGGGGGCTCCTGATGAAAAAGCAAGTGGCCCCATGTCTCTAGGACAAAGTTGAAATTTCACCCCATAGACTTGCATTGAATTAGGGTTGACGATAAGGCTGAAGCTAGGGTTAGGGTTAGGGTTAGGGTTCCTCAAGTACTAGAAGCCCCAAATTTGGTGTGGGCGCTTCTTGGGGGCTCCTGATGAAAAAGCAAGTGGCCCCATGTCTCTAGGACAAAGTTGAAATTTCACCCCATAGACTTGCATTGAATTAGGGTTGACGATAAGGCTGAAGCTAGGGTTAGGGTTAGGGTTAGGGTTCCTCAAGTACTAGAAGCCCCAAATTTGGTGTGGGCGCTTCTTGGGGGCTCCTGATGAAAAAGCAAGTGGCCCCATGTCTCTAGGACAAAGTTGAAATTTCACCCCATAGACTTGCATTGAATTAGGGTTGACGATAAGGCTGAAGCTAGGGTTAGGGTTAGGGTTAGGGTTAGGGTTCCTCAAGTACTAGAAGCCCCAAATTTGGTGTGGGCGCTTCTTGGGGGCTCCTGATGAAAAAGCAAGTGGCCCCATGTCTCTAGGACAAAGTTGAAATTTCACCCCATAGACTTGCATTGAAATAAGGCTGAAGCTAGGGTTAGGGTTAGGGTTAGGGTTAGGGTTCCTCAAGTACTAGAAGCCCCAAATTTGGTGTGGGTGCTTCTTGGAGGCTCCTGATGAAAAAGCAAGTGGCCCCATGTCTCTAGGACAAAGTTGAAATTTCACCCCATAGACTTGCATTGAAATAAGGCTGAAGCTAGGGTTAGGGTTAAGGTTAGGGTTAGGGTTCCTCAAGTACTAGAAGCCCCAAATTTGGTGTGGGCACTTCTTGGGGGCTCCTGATGAAAAAGCAAGTGGCCCCATGTCTCTAGGACAAAGTTGAAATTTCACCCCATAGACTTGCATTGAATTAGGGTTGACGATAAGGCTGAAGCTAGGGTTAGGGTTAGGGTTAGGGTTAGGGTTCCTCAAGTACTAGAAGCCCCAAATTTGGTGTGGGCGCTTCTTGGGGGCTCCTGATGAAAAAGCAAGTGGCCCCATGTCTCTAGGACAAAGTTGAAATTTCACCCCATAGACTTGCATTGAATTAGGGTTGACGATAAGGCTGAAGCTAGGGTTTGGGTTAGGGTTAGGGTTAGGGTTCCTCAAGTACTAGAAGCCCCAAATTTGGTGTGGGCGCTTCTTGGGGGCTCCTGATGAAAAAGCAAGTGGCCCCATGTCTCTAGGACAAAGTTGAAATTTCACCCCATAGACTTGCATTGAAATAAGGCTGAAGCTAGGGTTAGGGTTAGGGTTAGGGTTAGGGTTCCTCAAGTACTAGAAGCCCCAAATTTGGTGTGGGTGCTTCTTGGAGGCTCCTGATGAAAAAGCAAGTGGCCCCATGTCTCTAGGACAAAGTTGAAATTTCACCCCATAGACTTGCATTGAAATAAGGCTGAAGCTAGGGTTAGGGTTAAGGTTAGGGTTAGGGTTCCTCAAGTACTAGAAGCCCCAAATTTGGTGTGGGCACTTCTTGGGGGCTCCTGATGAAAAAGCAAGTGGCCCCATGTCTCTAGGACAAAGTTGAAATTTCACCCCATAGACTTGCATTGAATTAGGGTTGACGATAAGGCTGAAGCTAGGGTTAGGGTTAGGGTTAGGGTTAGGGTTCCTCAAGTACTAGAAGCCCCAAATTTGGTGTGGGCGCTTCTTGGGGGCTCCTGATGAAAAAGCAAGTGGCCCCATGTCTCTAGGACAAAGTTGAAATTTCACCCCATAGACTTGCATTGAATTAGGGTTGACGATAAGGCTGAAGCTAGGGTTAGGGTTAGGGTTAGGGTTAGGGTTCCTCAAGTACTAGAAGCCCCAAATTTGGTGTGGGCGCTTCTTGGGGGCTCCTGATGAAAAAGCAAGTGGCCCCATGTCTCTAGGACAAAGTTGAAATTTCACCCCATAGACTTGCATTGAATTAGGGTTGACGATAAGGCTGAAGCTAGGGTTAGGGTTAGGGTTAGGGTTAGGGTTCCTCAAGTACTAGAAGCCCCAAATTTGGTGTGGGCGCTTCTTGGGGGCTCCTGATGAAAAAGCAAGTGGCCCCATGTCTCTAGGACAAAGTTGAAATTTCACCCCATAGACTTGCATTGAATTAGGGTTGACGATAAGGCTGAAGCTAGGGTTAGGGTTAGGGTTAGGGTTAGGGTTCCTCAAGTACTAGAAGCCCCAAATTTGGTGTGGGTGCTTCTTGGAGGCTCCTGATGAAAAAGCAAGTGGCCCCATGTCTCTAGGACAAAGTTGAAATTTCACCCCATAGACTTGCATTGAATTAGGGTTGACGATAAGGCTGAAGCTAGGGTTAGGGTTAGGGTTAGGGTTAGGGTTCCTCAAGTACTAGAAGCCCCAAATTTGGTGTGGGCGCTTCTTGGGGGCTCCTGATGAAAAAGCAAGTGGCCCCATGTCTCTAGGACAAAGTTGAAATTTCACCCCATAGACTTGCATTGAAATCAGGCTGAAGCTAGGGTTAGGGTTAGGGTTCCTCAAGTACCTTTCTCCCCCTAACCCTAACCCTAGCTTCAGCCTTATTTCAATGCAAGTCTATGGGGTGAAATTTCAACTTTGTCCTAGAGACATGGGGCCACTTGCTTTTTCATCAGGAGCCCCCAAGAAGCGCCCACACCAAATTTGGGGCTTCTAGTACTTGAGGAACCCTAACCCTAACCCTAACCCTAGCTTCAGCCTTATCGTCAACCCTAATTCAATGCAAGTCTATGGGGTGAAATTTCAACTTTGTCCTAGAGACATGGGGCCACTTGCTTTTTCATCAGGAGCCCCCAAGAAGCGCCCACACCAAATTTGGGGCTTCTAGTACTTGAGGAACCCTAACCCTAACCCTAACCCTAACCCTAGCTTCAGCCTTATCGTCAACCCTAATTCAATGCAAGTCTATGGGGTGAAATTTCAACTTTGTCCTAGAGACATGGGGCCACTTGCTTTTTCATCAGGAGCCTCCAAGAAGCACCCACACCAAATTTGGGGCTTCTAGTACTTGAGGAACCCTAACCCTAACCCTAACCCTAACCCTAGCTTCAGCCTTATCGTCAACCCTAATTCAATGCAAGTCTATGGGGTGAAATTTCAACTTTGTCCTAGAGACATGGGGCCACTTGCTTTTTCATCAGGAGCCCCCAAGAAGCGCCCACACCAAATTTGGGGCTTCTAGTACTTGAGGAACCCTAACCCTAACCCTAACCCTAGCTTCAGCCTTATCGTCAACCCTAATTCAATGCAAGTCTATGGGGTGAAATTTCAACTTTGTCCTAGAGACATGGGGCCACTTGCTTTTTCATCAGGAGCCCCCAAGAAGCGCCCACACCAAATTTGGGGCTTCTAGTACTTGAGGAACCCTAACCCTAACCCTAACCCTAACCCTAGCTTCAGCCTTATCGTCAACCCTAATTCAATGCAAGTCTATGGGGTGAAATTTCAACTTTGTCCTAGAGACATGGGGCCACTTGCTTTTTCATCAGGAGCCCCCAAGAAGCGCCCACACCAAATTTGGGGCTTCTAGTACTTGAGGAACCCTAACCCTAACCCTAACCCTAACCCTAGCTTCAGCCTTATCGTCAACCCTAATTCAATGCAAGTCTATGGGGTGAAATTTCAACTTTGTCCTAGAGACATGGGGCCACTTGCTTTTTCATCAGGAGCCTCCAAGAAGCACCCACACCAAATTTGGGGCTTCTAGTACTTGAGGAACCCTAACCCTAACCCTAACCCTAACCCTAGCTTCAGCCTTATCGTCAACCCTAATTCAATGCAAGTCTATGGGGTGAAATTTCAACTTTGTCCTAGAGACATGGGGCCACTTGCTTTTTCATCAGGAGCCCCCAAGAAGCGCCCACACCAAATTTGGGGCTTCTAGTACTTGAGGAACCCTAACCCTAACCCTAACCCTAGCTTCAGCCTTATCGTCAACCCTAATTCAATGCAAGTCTATGGGGTGAAATTTCAACTTTGTCCTAGAGACATGGGGCCACTTGCTTTTTCATCAGGAGCCCCCAAGAAGCGCCCACACCAAATTTGGGGCTTCTAGTACTTGAGGAACCCTAACCCTAACCCTAACCCTAGCTTCAGCCTTATCGTCAACCCTAATTCAATGCAAGTCTATGGGGTGAAATTTCAACTTTGTCCTAGAGACATGGGGCCACTTGCTTTTTCATCAGGAGCCCCCAAGAAGCGCCCACACCAAATTTGGGGCTTCTAGTACTTGAGGAACCCTAACCCTAACCCTAACCCTAACCCTAGCTTCAGCCTTATCGTCAACCCTAATTCAATGCAAGTCTATGGGGTGAAATTTCAACTTTGTCCTAGAGACATGGGGCCACTTGCTTTTTCATCAGGAGCCCCCAAGAAGCGCCCACACCAAATTTGGGGCTTCTAGTACTTGAGGAACCCTAACCCTAACCCTAACCCTAGCTTCAGCCTTATCGTCAACCCTAATTCAATGCAAGTCTATGGGGTGAAATTTCAACTTTGTCCTAGAGACATGGGGCCACTTGCTTTTTCATCAGGAGCCCCCAAGAAGCGCCCACACCAAATTTGGGGCTTCTAGTACTTGAGGAACCCTAACCCTAACCCTAACCCAAACCCTAGCTTCAGCCTTATCGTCAACCCTAATTCAATGCAAGTCTATGGGGTGAAATTTCAACTTTGTCCTAGAGACATGGGGCCACTTGCTTTTTCATCAGGAGCCCCCAAGAAGCGCCCACACCAAATTTGGGGCTTCTAGTACTTGAGGAACCCTAACCCTAACCCTAGCTTCAGCCTTATCGTCAACCCTGATTCAATGCAAGTCTATGGGGTGAAATTTCAACTTTGTCCTAGAGACATGGGGCCATTTGCTTTTTCACCAGGAGCCCCCAAGAAGCGCCCACACCAAATTTGGGGCTTCTAGTACTTGAGGAACCCTGACACCCTAACCCTAGCTTCAGCCTGTTGGATCGCCTTATTTTCTGGTGTCGTGCTGACGATCCGCGTGTTCGTTTAATGAAGAGTCTTAGGAGAAGAATGCTGATTTTATCTTTAGAATGCAAATTGATTCAGAATACAAGTATACAGAGCTCTGGGTCGAGTTCAAGCCTAACATCAACAAGTGCTATCAGGTCCTGAAGTCTGACTGACTCTTGGTCCCTTGGTCAGTCTATTAGATGGAGAACATCCAGTTGTTCTCGCTGGCGCGCTCAGATTACGTCCTCCTCCGATTGGCTCTCTGGTCTCCGCACCGCAGTCTCATTGGATGTTGCTGCTGCCTTTGTTCCCAGATGCAGGCTGAGGTCCGAGGTTGAGATCCTTGGTAGGGAGATTCTGGATCCTCTCTTGGCCTGGTACCACAGGTCACCTAAGGTCACTGTTTTACGATGGCCGCATTCCTGTGTCCTCTCTTAGGTATCATGTTACTCTGCACAAAGCTTACAAGGCATGTTATGCATACATTCCCCATCTTATGAATGGGTTAACTTACTGGATTAAACATATTCATATCAATGATTATATAATTATGCATATTTATTTCAATGAGTATATGATTATGCTCAAGCATCTTGATTAAAACATAATGTTACCTTCAAGCCTTATTGTCAACCTCAATTCAATGCAAGTCTATGGGGTGAAATTTCAACTTTGTCCTAGAGACATGGGGCCACTTGCTTTTTCATCAGGAGCCCCCAAGAAGCGCCCACACCAAATTTGGGGCTTCTAGTACTTGAGGAACCCTAACCCTAACCCTAACCCTAGTTTCAGGCTTATCGTTAACCCTAATTCAATGCAAGTGTATGGGGTGAAATTTCAACTTTGTCTTAGAGACATAATGATAATAATAATAATAATAATAATAATAATAATAATAATAATAATAATAATAAACTTTTATTTGTACAGCGCTAAATCACAACCAGAGGCGTCTCAAAGCGCTTTACACAATCAGAGAGAACCAACCGGGCCCCCGGAGCAAGCAAGATGCGACAGTGGCTGGGAAAAACTCCCCTGTGGGAAGAAACCTAGGGCAGAACCAGACTCCAGAGGGCCATCATCTGCCTATGAGTAGTTGGGGTGAAGTAGAAAGATAGAGGGGAGACAGAGAAAGAGAGAAATGAGCAGAGTGAGCCAGGGTGGCAGACAGGACAGAGTGAAAAACAGATACACCAACCAGGCAAAACGGATATTAAACACAAAGAATAGGAAATAATTCAAGGCTGCTGTCCATGTGGAATGTAAGTGTAAGTGTCCATGCTTTGGGAGGCAAGAGCCTAGCTCGATGGACAATCTGCTGATAGGACAAGTCCAGGTCCTAAGCGTGGTGGTGGGATGAAGCGATGACACCAAGACCCCCAGGACAGCACAATCCAGCTCCTGGCGCAGTGGTCATCACCTGCCGGGGACACAGAGACTGCGGCAGTATCATGCATATCGAGCATACTGTACAAAGCATAATGAGAGCTTGGACAGAGTAGATAGAGTAAATAGAGTAAAAGATTGATTGGGTGAGGAGAGTGATAGAGGCTCCGCCTGCACAGAGCAACGATCCCTGTAACGGGAGCGAAAGATCTCCCTCCACGGCGTAAGCCTACAGCAGCTTAACTGACAATGGATGGAGTCTAACTATAAGCTTTAAGAAAAAGGAAAGTCTTAAGTCTACTCCTAAATAAACTAACTGTGTCTGCCCCCCTCACCAAGGCTGGAAGATGATTCCAAAATAAAGGTGCCAGGAAACAGAAACACCTACCTCCTGACCTAACTCTAGAGATTTTTGGGATAACTAAAAGACCTGAATCCTCAGAGCGAAGGGCTCTTGGAGGATGATAAAGTTCAATGAGTTCCCTAATATTAGAAGGAGCCTGAGAATGAAGAGCTTTGTAAGTTAAAACTAGAATCTTAAATTCAATTCTAAATTTGACTGGCAGCCAATGCAAGGAAGCTAAGATTGGAGTAATATGCTGCCTCCTTCTAGTTCCGGTTAACAATCGTGCCGCAGAGTTTTGGATGAACTGTAATGTCCTAAGGGATGAATTTGGGCATCCTGCTAGTACCGAGTTACATTAATCTAGCCTAGAAGTAACAAGAGCATGGATTATTTTTTCCGCATCTTTGAAGGACAAAAAACTTCGAATTTTGGCAATGTTTCTTAAGTGGAAGAAAGCTGACCTCCCTACATTCTGTGTATGAGAATTAAAGGCCAGGTCCTGATCAAAAGTGACTCCAAGGTTCTGCACAGTAGAACTGGGTGTAGTACCAAATAGACCACTTTGTCCATCAAAGACTCTGTCCCTACTCTCCCGCGATCCAAATATAATGACCTCAGTTTTGTCGGTATTAAGCAACAGGAAATTCTTTGTCATCCAAGTTCTGACATCACAAAGACAAGATTCCAATTTGGCCAACTGATGAGCCTCATTTGCCTTAAAAGAAAAGTACAACTGTGTGTCATCTGCGTAAGAATGGAAACTGATGCTATGCTTTCTGATGATGTCACCAAGAGGTGACATGTAGATGTTGAAGAGGAGTGGCCCAAGTACAGATACTTGCGGGACACCATGACTAACCCTCCTACGTTCTGACGAATGATTATGAACATGAACAAACTGAAAACGGTCAGACAAGTAAGATCCAAACCAGTCCAAGGCGTGATCCTTAATGCCGATAGTATCTTCTAATCTCCTAAGACATGGGGCCACTTGCTTTTTCATCAGGAGCCCCAAAGACACACCCACGTCAAATTTGGGGCTTTTTGCACACGAGGAACTCCAAAACTGTAACCCTAATTCCAAAACCCTAACCCTAACCCAACACCAATCCTTAACCCTGTAACTGTAATATTTTATTTCTGCACAGCTTTTGTCAGTTAATGCTAATGCCATTGTTTTTACTGCAGTAATGAAAATAAAAAATAAACAAAAAAAATTAATAGCAACCACATTTAGCTGCTCATTATCTAAAGCTCATTTCAGTAAAAAGTGTCAATTTATTTGAAAGTCCTGATGTTTCCTTGTTCTTTCTGCTGGAGCTCAGTTTTTCGCCGCCTGTCATGCTGTTTCTCATTTCCTTCCAGCCTGCTGAATAGTGAAGCCCTTGACAGCGTGCAAACAAATCCAAGTGACACTCGCCACTGTGGTTTACATGCTGTTTGATGTGCTGTGCTTGAGCGGCTAAGCTAATTGGCTACCAAGTCTAAGAACTAATATTAGCAAGCGTGAAGTGGAGAACGGAGCTCACTTCCTGAGGGTGTCGGCTCTCCGGTAGTCCATCGACTCCTGTGTTACTAATATTAAGCTAGCACTAAACACTTTAACAATTTTAGCAGAACAATTTCCAGCAGCAGCAAAATAAAACAAATAAAAAGAAAAGGTAGCAACCCTGGAAGAGTGAGGCAGAGTTTGAGCAGTATCTTTTTATAACGTCTACCATTCTTGCAAACGAGCAAATAGATAGATTGCTAGGTAGAAAGATAGATAGATTGTAAATCACCTGTAAGGTCTTTCAAGTTATTGCAATGCTCACATTTATCATATGAAAAAGCGATAGCATTAACCAACTGGATCAGCGTGTGTCTTTACATGCGGTCTGATCTTTTTATGTGCGAACATGCGTGTGCAGCACTACCTGCCCCGCCCTCCTGGTCACCCCCGAGGACCGTCCACATATGCTGCGGCAGCTCCGGTTCGACCCCTCGGCTCAGGTGGCTCTCCGCGGACCCCGGCAGCCATCACCTCCAATCTCGTCACAACCTGCTCGGCCCATATGTTCCTGTGGTAGGTGCCACCGGCGGACCAACTTTCAAAACCTGGGAACTGGATGGATTCCATATGGGACGTCCACACCCAGCAGAGGAGGCGGCTATTTTAGGGAGCAGGTCACACGGGAGAGGAAGTGGTCATGTGTTTGTGTTCATTAAAGCATTTTAGTAGCAGGAAATGTGACTTGGTGAGAGGTTTATTGTGCAACAAAAAAAAGTGTGTGTGCAGGAAGTAAATATTTCAGTTGTGTTCAATTGTAGTTCATAATTCAGTTTTTCCCCTTGGCTTCGGCTTTCTGTTCAGGAATGTGATTTTTTTTTCCTAACGACCTGCTGGGCTAAACCTGAAACCTTTGATTGTTTTTCAGCTTAATAGTTGAATACAAACTGTTCTGCTGTTTGCGATTAGTTTGCCCAATTTAAAGGTAAAGTAGCTTCACTATATTTAATGCATGTAAATACAGAATGTCTAACATATACAGTACAAGAAGTTTCATCCAAAAGACAAAATAAAAAAAATGTTATACTTTTCATTTGAGAGGGTAAAAGTGTATGATATTCTTCGCCGACTCCTTTCTTTTTTTAAAAAAAAAAAAAAAAAAAAAACTCTTGTTGTTTCCAGTGTTTGCATCTCTTTCCTTTCAAGCTTCTTCACTAAAGTTTCAACCAATCAGCTCCTCTTAACTCAAAAGAGTCTGAAAGCCTCATTAAAACCGGCATTGATCAGAAAGAAAAAATGTTGAAAAGCGAATCCTTTAAGACGTGGAGAGGTTTCCCAGTGTGACGGCCGCTGCGAGCTCCAGTGGCTCCACACTGATGGGAACACTGGGGAAATGGGTTTCACACACGGGCGCCGGCGTTCGGAGGCCACAGCAGGTGGGCGCCTCCTTTTATTTCTGCGCCACTCAGCTCCGTCTTTGTTTCCTGGAGAAAATCCGGAGAGCTCAAACCGTTCAAACCCTGGACCTGCAAGATAAAGAAATCATTTCCAGGTGCCAACGTGGCGGGAGACAAAGAGGCCAAAGTCAATCCCGCCGTTGAGGAAACCTGCACAGACGACTTTCCATCCAAAGGAACTTTAAGAGGCAAAGACTCCGTTTGCTGTCGACTTGAAGGAAGCAGGAGCCGCTGAGAGAGGAGTCCACTCCTTCTTTTCCTCCTCTTCTCTGTGATCCTCCCACCATCCTCATCCTTTCCTCTGCCTCATCTTCCTCCTTCTTTCTTCCTTCCATCTCTGATTCTAATCAAGACTCATCTTCTCCTCCCCAATTGTCTTCTCCATCTTACGTTTGTCTCCTCTCTCACACCTGTTCCTCTCCTTCCACTCACCTCTCCTCCTCCTCTACCTCTAATATGGAAAGCTTTTCCACCACTACTACTACTAATAGTATATTAAAATGCTGCATCAGAGCCTCTATCGTGCACGCACTGATGTTTCTGTCCTTGATGCTGCTGGAAGCTTCAGTCAGCGGCTGAACTGCTGCTCAGCCAGCCGAGTGGCTCGGGGCCCCCTGAGGCCCCCAGGAGCCTGCAGTTCACACTGCTGGAGACACTTCTGAAGGAAGCCAAGGGGGTTGGAGCGAGGAGGAGAACACCACCGTGGAGCCGTGTGACCAGCGGCCAGTTGGTGTTCACATCAAGCCGGAAGAGCCAAACGTGTTTCTGGCCACGGAGGAAACCGACGGCACCAACGAGTTGAATCTCAGCTGAGCTCAGCTGAGCTCCTTGCACGTCCGGCCCAGTTTTAATCTCTGGATGAACAGCAAGAACGACTTCCAAGGAAATCCTGAAAGGTGATCATTGTTTCTTTTGTTCTTTTTAAATTGTTTTTTATCTTATTTTTTATTCCTGTTTGTGTTTCAAGTTGTGCACATATCACCACAAATCCATCCGTGAAAGTACAGCAAAGTCATATGTTTTTTTTAACCCCTCGTTTTATCACCATGTTTTTTTGCCCCCTGTTGTTGCAAATTGCGTCTCCGGCCCTGTAATAACATCGATTCCCTCCCCGCGGCCGATCAAACTCAAGCTTCCTGAAACGATTTAGGAATTTCCAGCTTCCCTCTGAACATCTCAGGCCGCCGTAACAGAAATGTCCTCTGACTTGTTATTAGCCTGCTGCTCTTCAAATCCTCCCCCCGGGTGCTTTAGCAACGGAAACCACATCTCCGGGTCTTTATGAAAAAAATGATTTTTTTAATGTGATTTTCATCCCCCAATCCCCCCGCTTGCCCCCCCGCCTCCGTTCCTTGGAGCTGCCGAGTCGCGCTGCCAGTCCCCGAGCGCTTCGCCACGGAAGGAGACAGAGAGGAGGAGGCAAAGGGAGATGAATCGACGGCGACGGAGGGGGGATAGCAGCGGCGGCGGCGAGGAGGGAGGGAGGAAGGCAGCATGAGGAAAAAGAGATTGTTGATGAGCTGCGAGGAAGGAAGGAAAGAAGGAAGGAAGGAAGGGAGGAAGGAGACACAAGCAGAAGGAACAGAGGAACCAAAGACACACAAGAGGTCGTGATGCTAATCCGGCGAGACCCCCCGAGAGTTCCTGCCAATGTCACCGTCGGGTAGAGTCGCAAACTGGGAATAACAATGGCAAGAAAAATACATAGCAGGAGCGGCCAAAAGGCCATGGTGAAAAAGTGAAGTGAAAGAGGAAATGGTTTGTTGTAATGCTGGAAAAACATCTGAGAGATGTGACAGACATCCTTGGAAGTTGTGGTTGTGTTTGCCAAATAAAGGAAGAAAGACTTGTTGTCTTCACGAAGGTTCCTAGTGGAGGAGTCATGGGCTGTCTCAGGAAATCCAAAATAATCTTTTAGAAAACACCCAAGATTGTGCAAGAGTCCTCTGGAAAAACAAACTAAAAGAGGGTTATTTTGTCAGCAAAGACAAACAAGCAAAAACCCCAGTGGCTCAAACAGAGGGAGGAGAAGAAGGGAAGCCAGCAGCAGCTCCGTCCTGCAGCTGATCGGTCCAAGAGGCGACGCCAGAGAATTCGCCGTGACCAAACACAACCTCCTTGGCAGGAGGAGCCACTCGCACACAAACAGAGAACTGTGGATGTGAGAGAGAAGACGCAGAGGCGGAGGTGAGGGATGGAGGGATGGAGGGATGGATGAATGGAGCCATGTGCCGAGTTCGGATCTCGAAGCCCAGCTGATGATCTGAGGGCAGAAGTCTCCACGAGTCTCCTCAGGAGGATGAAATGGACAAGAGAACTGGTTCCTTGACGGGCTCAAAGTTGGAACATCTTACATATGATATATTCACTGCTGCCAAGCACTCCAGATAACAAAAAAAAAAATACATTTGTTTTTTTTTGTTTTTTTAGCATCAGTCACGTGTGCAGCAGAGCAGCAGAGTGAAATCCACTTCAGTGCAGCGTTCAGAGCAGGTGTGGGAATATTTAAATTTTTGGCCACCAGATGGAGTCATCGCAGGTATGGATCCACCACTGAACTGTATATAAATGTATTTTTTTCCGCACCCAAACAAAAACCTCCCCAGGATGTGTTAATACGTGTCCGAAAAAAAAAAAAGGCTGATGGTGATTTTTCACAGCGTGAACGCGGCTGAAATCGAAAACAGCCGTCTGGAGCTGTCGGCTGAGCTGACGGGATCCACCGACCATTAGACTCACTTGCACAAGAATATTATTATTGATTTAGATCTTGAGCTACGGCTTATTGAATGCACCGGCTTGTTTTTTTTCTTTTCTTTTTTCTTTCCACAGCCAAACAGCGGCAGCGGGAGCTATCGCTCAGCGCTAATGACATCATTTTGCAAGGATGCCTTCCTTCCCGCCGCCGAACAGGCCGCTGTAAATATATTTATTTATCTCTTTGCACGGCAGGTCTGAGGGGAAGAGGAGATTACCTGTCGAGATTATCCCCGGTGATTAATGTGTGTTTGGGCTGCACAAGATAATGCGCATTTGATTTAATGACTAAAATGAATCGCTTCTTTTTTTGTGCAATTTGCAACTCCGAACTGCTTTATTCCTTTTTGGTCGGGAGGGATTGGGCGGAGACTCTAAATGTCTAAATTCTAAACACTGTCAGCAGCGTCTTAAGCACTTTTTACCTTACAGAGATAAAGTTGAAAAAATGTGCACGCAGAGAGAGCAGCAAATATGCACTTTTTGCCATCTATCTATCTATTCATCTATCCATCTATTGATGTATATCTTCTTTTTATCATGTCTTGAATCTTCAAAAGATGTCTCAGATTAAAAAAAATAATTAGTCCTCAATCACCTTGCTATGTCTCACATATCCAGCAGGAAACAAAAACAAAAAATGTGACTTAGAATTTCAAAAGTGAAACCAGCTAAATGTTGCCTTACATTTCCTCAGTGGTGTTGCAGCCTTCTTCATTGTTGGTTGAACTTTCTGAGTTACTCATCTTTTGCTCTATGGACTAAGAACACACTCAGTTGGCAAGCTATAGCTAGCTTGAATCACAAACTACGGCGCGCCTCGAGGCCAAACCTAATACTATATGCAACAAATGGTGCTGTCCATGGTCCTGAAATTACCATAAATAACAGGGATTAGAGGAGAGTGAAATGCCATAACCCTTTTTGCTTTTGAGAATGGATGAATAAATACATAAAAGTAATATTCAAAAACATTTGTAAACTTGTGTCATCTGACACTTGTATCCCAACCAGTATTCTGTTGTTTTTTGCAGATTTACTATCATTAACAAAACTTAAAATGAGGGGAAAACAAAATATACTAAAAACTAAAGTGATAGGACATGTTATACGTATATACAGCAAAGTGAGCGAACTGGCTTAGTGTTGTAGCCAATGCAAAAATCTCATGCATCCAGCTGCCGTGTAAGGTTACGGCGCAAACTTACAAATAATTGGTCACGCTGCCTTCTATGGCTGCGTCAGCAGCCCACACAGTTTCTTTATCCTCGGCCTGAAAACTTCACGATTCATCCCCAGAGTTATGCCATCAAGAGAGGGAAAGAAAAAAAAACAGCTTTTCATTCCGTGGCTTATTATTCTGAAGGCGATTCTTTAGACGATCTCGTCCTTTCATGCAAAGAGACGCTTCAAAGTGACCGAGGAGCTTGCAGTGATCATCGGCAGCTCCGTGACTAAAAATGAATTTTCTTTTGCGGTGTCGCTCGGCCCCGTCGCCGTGTGTGGGAACGAAAAAACAGAGGAGTTCAAGGTTTTCTTTTTTTGTTTTATTTTTGGGTCTCTTTTTGTCACTGCTGGCCTGAACGAAGCTACATGATGTTGTGCATCGTTTGATTTCTGCTTGTTCCTTCCTCAGATTTTCAGCCTGTTACCAGCTATTCATCGCTCTGGAACTTTTGTCTAACTGAGTGAGCTTCATGAGCGACCTTTTGCTGCAAAATAATTGAGCTGTGGTGAAAAAAGAAAACACTGTCAGGCTCCAAATTACAAAATAATTACTTATTTTGATCAGAGTTAAATAAAAGGCGATACAAACCCCCTTGTGTCGCAGCATAATTAATGGCATTAATGGCCTTCGAAAAAAGGAAAAAATATTGCATGAAATAATTTAATTCACACATAATGGATGGGAAAGAGAGGATTCAGACTCGATTAGCTTCAATTTAAAGTTTAAAAATTTGCTGCAGATTGATGATCTTGTGTTTTTCTTCTCCAAGTTACTTTAAATGTTTTGCGTATTTTCTGTTTTCTGTTTTTTTTTTAGAACTAAAACCTGGAAAACTTCGTTTTCTTTTTATGTGGCTTGGATTAAAAGTAAAATTCAACAAAAGCTCTCATGTACAGAACTCTTTCCATGGGCTCCTGTGACAACCATCACGTGAAACACACACGCTACACTTTAGCACTAGGCCAGTACCAACATTCAACCACCAGGGCTCAGTGTTTTCTGCTTTTACTCACTTTGAGATTTTTCTTCTTCTTCTTCCAAACTCATCAAAACAAAGCCTTGCCTGAGGACGTTGCTCCAACCAAACATCCACACACAAAAAAAGAAAGTGTACAGAAACAGATGGTCATGATGTATAATTAAAACAACGGTTATTACTTGGTATGTTTTTCTCAAGTTTTCCCAACAAGGAGAAACTGAGAGAATTTGAATTTACCCTCAGCAATTAGAGACCTCCCTTCGTGCAGCGCTGCATATTTCACACCAGCTTTGCACGATTAAAAAAACAAAACAAAGAGTATTGCACTAGCCGAGAAGATATACCAAGAGGGGCGCCCTCTGGCTGCAACACTTTGGATGTGCAGGGAGTCGGTTTGTTTTGCTTTATGTGCAGCACTAAAGTACTTGAAGCCAGTGTCACATGATACGATGATGCTAAGTTCAGTGGTATCAGAGGGCGGGTCCACCCTTGGCTGGGCGGGTTGGCAGGGGGTGGGGGTGTGATGTCACTAGGCTGGTGGAAGAACCATTGAATAAAACTGGACCTTCGCTTCAAACAAAACAAAAACAGAATAAAATTAAAATGAAACGAGAGCCACAGTCACCTCCAGCAGGTGTCGCTAACAATCCTCATGTTGTGAAATCATTAGACATATTCATTTGCATGTTTCTGTATTTAATGGAATGCAGCCTCCAGGCATGTTAATTTATATGAGAAGTCAATCGAGTGTGGATTTTTCATTTTTTCTGACTCAAAAAAGTTGCGACGACTTTGTCGAAGTGGAGCGACTCGCTGCACCTTCCGAAACAAAAGCCGTCCTCGGGGAGTCGTGACTGAATTGTTTTCGCTCGACTTCAGATGAGACATTCACAGTAGAATAAAAAAATTACACCTGTGGCTGAAAACCTTGGCACGCGAACCTGACGCTGCTTTCTGAGCTGAAGATGTTGGATTTTGTTGTATTGAGCCTCACCGAGTCTGCAAGTCGCAGCTTTACGAGCCTCATTTGCCCAAACCCAACAGAGCAAATGGAGCCGAGCGGCAGCTTTTAATCAGGAGAGCCTGTAATATCACTTCTTTATTCATGGTGCCCTCGGAGCCACGCCCCCTCCGGCCTCCAACTGCCCGCTTAACCCGCCGCTTCCCCCCATTAACCTTCAGATTTAGCGACCGAGGACCCTCCTCCTCCTCCTACATCCAATCCAAAGGCCCCTAAAAAAATCCCCAGAAACAAATTAGAGCAAATTGATGAGCTGCTTCCACTTTATTGGACGCAGCTGCAGCAGCCGAGTCTCCGCCCACCTCCACAGCTGCTGCGGCGAACTCAACCGTTTCCCTCGGAGCCGATTGGCAGCACATTTTTCTGTTTTCCCATCGGTCTCGCTGCTCCGTCCCCCTGACTGAACCTTTCCTTTATGCCATCTTTAAAAAGCAAAAAGCTGCATTCAGCCCACAGCTGCATTTGCAGCTCTACAGGAAACTCTGTGGCTTTTGGCCGGTGCCAGATTGAAGGCGATCTTCTGTGACACCTTTATTTACCACGGCTGGAACATCAGTGTGGACATGGCTCGCTGTGCACAACAGCTGCCCCACCCCCCAGGTGAAGGAGGTCAGGAGCCGATAAATGGTCCTCGCTGCTTTTACATCTGCGACGTATAAATAACAAAGACGAGCCCCGAGCGTCCGTCCCGCCTCGTACTCAGACGCCACTCTGCCGTCGTTACAACCTCCACCACATTGACCCCTTCAGTGCTTTTCGGACCTTTTATAAAAACCTGAGGAGACGCACCTTGAACAGCAGAGTGCAGGAAACAGACTTATGACTGGCGGAGAGTGATGGTGCTCCTGGAACATAAACTAGAGCCGAACCGTCTGAGGGGCGTCGGACAAATCACTGGGCAGAGCCTTAAATCAAATTCTACAGTCTGTGGGTCAAAATGCTGCAGCAAACTATCAAACGTCTCAGCAGTAAAGGCCTCCATCTATCTATCTAGCTATATGAAAACATACAGCCCTCTCTGATGTCACAGGTGGACCAACGTTGGATGAATCAGCTGACCAACCAAAGTGAAAGTGACAGTGAGGCCGCAGCCTCTCAGTTGAGCTTCCTTAAAGATTATCAGCTGTGCAGATGCAGATTGTGCTGCCGGCTGATCCGACACAGGACGATTTGCCGGCACATCAAGGGAAGAAATAAAATGAAATGAAAAAAAGCTGAAAGGAGAAAAGTCCGTCTGGGATGCGGCGGTGGGCGGAGGATAAGGCCTAATGGGATTTGTGTGCTGCCGCAACACAGCCGAGAGACCTGCAGTTCAAGATGAACTCACAATACGCACACAATGCATTGTGTGTGTATGTTTGCATAAACCCACTCGACCGTGGTGCCTAAATACTGTTCTGACACGACTGATGTCATACTGACGCTGAACCAGCAACACAATGAGGACACTGACGGATGAAACGAATCTGGTCAAATGCAAAAGGCGTCTCAAAATGTGAAACAGAAATTCATTTCAGAAAAAGAAATGGGAAATTCATTGTATTATAAAAAGGCAAATGTTTGTACTCACCGATGACGACCGTGTCTCCTGGTGGTCCGGAGGGGTGGAGGTGGGAGTGGCCATAGTACCTGTCCAATAGGGTCGACCCTCCCAGCTTTTAACCCCACCTCATCATCTCCTCTTGCTTGGTTTGCCGCTTTGCAACATCCATCGTTCATTTGGATTATCTTGTGTCAATAAAATCTTATTATTAGATGACTATGACCGTGTGTGCCGTCCTCGTTCCTTGATACCTACCTCAACACAGTTCCCCACCAGGACAAACACATGCTGCTGCATCACTTCCAGTAACGACCAAAAGGGGGGAGCGAGAGCGCGACCCGAAGTGGCTGGAAGCGGAAAAAATTGGCAGTGGGAGCAGAATTTTTTATATTGCTGGCACTTTACAGATCATCGACAGATGTTCAGAGTGGGAGGCGGAGATTTTTCCAGTGCAACTACCCCGACTGCAAACCTCCACTGTTGACGACCTTTTGGAGGAAAATGAATAGATAAATAATAAAACCTCTGTGAAAACATGCGGCAGCTGAAATATTTGCTGGACGGATTCAGTCGGCGGTTGCAGGATTTTTATCTGCAATATTCATGCGTTGATTTACAGGTGGTCAAACAAACAAACTCGCTCTGGATTTAAAAATTTTTTTTTTTTTGGTCTTTTATCCCGTCTGTGCACAGAAGCCGCAATAAATCCCACGGGGGTTTGTTTTTCAGCGTGGGCACCGCAGATTTCACGGTCATCAGTACATCAAATACCCAAACATCATTGGGGTTCAAACGGTGGATAAAGAAAAGCTGCTTTTTTTTGAGAGAGAGTTTACCGGTGAACCAGGCACCTCCAATAAAGAAAAGAGAATAAACAAGCGGAGCCCAGGGACGACGGAGCGTGTTGGAGAAGATTTATCCTTCCATTCAGCCAACACGCTCAATGCCAAAGTCTCCCGAGTGTGAATTGTCGGCGGCGGCAAAGCCGATTGTGCGGCCGCATTGAAGTGTTTTGAACCGACCAGCATGGAAGAGAAGAAAAGAAGAGCGAGACGGGTGAAGAAGACGGGAACGTTTTAGGTCACAAGGATGTTCACAAAGCTCGGAGCCGAGTTGAAAGAGAAGGTTCCGGGGTTATTTTTCTGAATGATTTCAAGTCAAAAAAAAAAAAAAAATCGAATAAATCATTTTTTAAAGCACATTAGTTAGATTGGCCCAAAACTACCTTGGTGAGATTTTAAAATGGCCAATAGATTTTTACAGTGATTGGTGCCATTGATATAAAAAAGAACTATTGAGTTGCTGCATTGACAAATATTATATAATTAGCAATTATGTTCCCACTGCCAGCCAATGAAAACTTTTTGTTGATTTTTCTCTCTTTTTAGCTTTAGTTTTATGATTTGTACAGTGTACTGTGGTTTTCAACACATCAAATGAAAGGCCTGCTCAGACACGCTGCTTTCCTGCCAACTCATCCACAGAAGAGTTTTGTTATTTTGAAGAAGAATCTGCAGAGCGGCGCCCAGTCTCTCCTCCTTTTTTTTTTTTTTTTTTTTTTTTTTTTACTTTTCAGTCTCCAGAAACATTTGTCCGCTGCCTCCACACACAGAGAAATTCAAAAGCTTCCGAATTCATAGGATACAACATAGAGACATTTATTTTCTTGTTTCAACACCCAAAAGTCAAGTGTTTCTCCCTCCTGCACGTCAGTCCCCCGAAAAGAAGCAGCAGTTGTTTGTCAGTAAAACCCCCAGAATACAGAAAACAAACCGGAACAATGTCACTCTGCTGCAGCACTGCGTCCTCTCTCTCCTCCTCCGTCCGTCCCATCATGAAAAATAATGCACAGGTGAGTGTGTGAGTGTGCATCGTTGTGCAAAAATATAATTTGAAAAAAAAAAACAAAAACAAAAAATAACTAATAAAATTGAAAAGAAAATCAGATCTGGACTGGTTGGAGACCCTGGTCAAAGAGATTCCAGCGTCTCCAACAATCCGTCTTCCCAAACACGCAGGATGAGTTTCCTGTTTGTATTTTTTTTTTTTTTTCTCCGTCTGTCTCACACACACAGACACAGTTCCACGGAATTTCATGTCCAGAGTTGTAAATCCTGCCTGTGTTTGCAGCTCTCCTGTAAATTCTTGGCTGAGTCGACAAGCTTTCCGAAGGCAAGAGTCGAGGCTGGAGGCTCCGTCCGTCCGTCCGTCCTCTTGGTTTGGTCCATGTTTTTCTTTTGTTTTTCATTTTTTTGTCAAAGAATCATGACTGTCTGCGGCGAGTCGTCCGTGTTTTTCGCTCGCAGAACCAAAAAATTATGACAATGTTAATACAGAACAGGGAGAAGTAAACAAACAAACAAACAAAAAAATAAGACGTAAAAGTAGTTACATCATTCTTGTGTTCTTCAGCCTCTTTAGCACTTCACTTTTTTCACTTTTTAAGTTCCATATATTTATATCCATATATATTTATATATATATATATATATATTCTTTTTACAATTAAAAACAGCATGGATTGGACAGACTATTTGGTTTGTTTTTGACTAAGCAGAAATGTTTCTTTCTGTAAATAAATGCATGTAAATATTTTTTCCCCTTCTTTTCGTTGTTTTAGATCCACACTGTCCTGTGGCGAGACGGCGGTCACCCCAGAAGGAGAGTCTGTGTGTTTGCATCCACGCGGCGGTATGCATGTCATCAGCACATCCCAAGAATTTCCATATCACTTTTTTTTTTCTTATTTAATTTCATTTTTTTCATTTTATTTTGGCATCTCCACACCCGTCCTACAGCGGCGGAACGCCACACTTGGTCAAACACTGTAAAACCAAAAAAAAAAAAAAGGCAAGTGCCCCCGAGCACGGCGTCCTCTCATTGGCCGCTCGGGCCCAGGTCTCTGTGCGATTGGCCGGGGTTGAGCAGCTGCGTCTGCGTGGGTCCGTTACAGCCCAGCGAGCCGCCGCTGCCTCCGTTGAGGAAACAAACAGTTTCTCTGGCCTCCACCGGGGGAGCCATAGAGCCGCCGGCTGCGCCCTCCCCCTGCTTCCTGTGAGCCAACACCAGGACCCGGAGCTGCTCCTGGGCCTCTTCCAGCAGCAGCGCCACCTCGTCCTGCGGCCGGCCGGCAGCTGGCGAGCAGGAAGTGGAGGAGGAAGAGGGGGCGTGGCCTTGCCTCTTCTTCTTCTCCTCCTTACTGGTGGCGGCGGCCAGCGTGCTGGGCGGGCCGACCCTGGTTTGCATGCAGGACGACTCGCCGTCGCTGTGGCACTGGACGGACGGGATGATGGGGATGGAGTAGGAGCGGAACGGAGGAGGCGGCGGCGCCGGTGGCGACGGCGAGCGGCTGGAGCGGCGGCCCGGCCTGCGCAGGTTGCGGCCGGCGGCGGAATCCAGGGAGCTCCAGAGAGACGCAGAGAAGGGGGCGGGGCTCTGCTGCTTGTGGCGTGAGGCGTCCTGACTGCGGCTCTCCCGCCGGATCTGGAAACTGTGGAGAAGAGGAGGGAGGTGAGTCAACTTCCTGTTGGAGGCGGAGCCAGAGCTGAGCGAGAGTCCTGGACTGTCAGGATTCTTTTGTCTTCGTACCTAGCAAGTCAAAAGGACAGGGAAAAAAAAAAGGTCACGGAACAGCTTATATAAGCCAGGGAGTAACAGAGAGTTCCCTTTTGTTTTATTGATTTAATGACTTTTAGACGGAATTGGTTCCTTTTTAAGCTGAACTCGGGTCAAGGACAATTGAGGCATTAAGAATGAAAAAATGAAAGAAAGAAAAAAACGCCATGCCTGCACCGCAGGCAGTTGTTTCTATTGATTTTTATATTTTCCCCTATGAGTGCTTGGTGCTTTTCGGTCAAGAATGTCTGTCTGTGTTGTCGGAAAATCCTTTTAAAGCCCATCGAGTCTTAACGATTGTGTAACTGTGCCAATTCCACTCCCAGGATCTTTTTTTTCCCTCCCTCTCAGTATTTTCCAGAGTTTAGTCCGGCCCCCCCGGTCAGCGGAGGGACGCAGAGTTTCGATCAGTGTCAAACCGCAAAATAGTCACGTATGTAAGTAACTTGCCACTGGCTGTTGTCGCCTTTTATTTTGGAGGAACCAAACAGCATCAGAGAGGTTAAAGGAGCTGACGTCACTCTGGAGGATTAAACCTGCAGCGCAACTAAATGACTGTTTTTTGCATCTGCATGTGGTGGCATAAAGGAAGTGGACCAGCAGGAAGTGGACCAGCAAGAAGAGGACCAGCAAGAAGTGGACCAGCAGGAAGTGGACCACCTGAGACATGACTCATGTTCTTTTGATGGCCGTGACTCAACTCTGTCTGGCCCTTCGGTCTGGCCCCGCCTCTTCTCTGTTATCAGTGCGTCTGCACTCGCCAGCATTATTTCTTTGGGTTTTTTTTTCCAAATGATTCATCATCTTTTGCAAACAAAACCCCATTCTGGTGCAGCACCGGTCGGCTCTTGATCTCCTTTTCCACTGCGAAGCCGCCGTCACGTCTGCTAACCATCAAAGACGTGCAAAAAATAGTTGTTGGAGGAGGAGCTGAGGACGCCGGTGTCACGGACTCAAAGCGGATCCGGCCGTCCCTTCATCGCCGCCGTTGCACCAGACGTCACGAAAAAAAGGGGTGGAATGGGGAGTGGGAGGGGCCACACATACACACACACACAAAAAAAAACCCCGAAGCGGAAATTTAGCAAGTCCGCAGAGAGGATCCCGTCGGCGATAGTGGGGAGGATAAAGCCAGGGTGCTAATTCCCGAGATAACATTCACTGACAAATCTCTCTTTTGATGTGTTGAAACACAATCAGATTGTAGAAATCTATGAAGCAGAGTTCAAATATAGCCCCCGGAGCGTCGGGGGAGCAGCTGGAGGGGTATTACAGAGAGTGAGAGAGAGAGAGAGAGAGAGAGAGAGAGAGAGAGAGAGAGAGAGAGATTGTGCGCTCGCGAGGTGAGATAAGCGACCCCGCTTTTTTTTTTTTTTATCAGCCACGGGAGCTCATTACACGTACAAGTGTTAGCACTCGTTTTCATTAATCCGTCTCCCTGCAGACACACACACACACACACACACGCGCGCACACACACACACATGTATTTATATATCTGGTCTGCCTGTGGCCAAAGAAGTGACCATGCGATCTGGAGGAAAAGGAACAATAAGCGAGGCGCTTAAACCAGGACGCACGCCGTGCCTCGGAATGCCGAGGCAGAGCTGGGAGGTTCTGAAGAGATCCCGAAAAATTCTCGGGAGATGCGTTTATCGCACATTAGCTGGGCTTGTCTGGTCCCTCAGAGGCTTTAGGCATTGTGTCTAGAAGCGAGTGTTTAGCGCGACGCAGCGACCCTGAAACTCCACCGAAGCCGCTTCGAGTCGGCGGGACTGACGACGACAGCCGCACAAAAAAAAAAAGCTAAATAATGAAGAAATCCGCACGCTGGAAAAACAAAAAAAAGAAGTGCAAAACTGCACGCGGCCTCTGTGTCAGCCGCTCGGCGGACGGCTTTATCTTAGTGGTAGCGACAGAGGCCACGCCGGCTCCCTGTCAGCCATTTTGCTGAGATAACACCCCAAAAAAAGCACAAAAAGCACAAAAAAAAGGCATGCAACCGAGCGGGCAAACCTGTCTTTGATGGTTTTTTTTCTTCCTAACTGTCACGTGTTATCTGTACACTCCCTTCACTTCCTCTTCCCCTGCACTGCTGCCGGATTTTCTTCCCTGACTTTACTTCTGTATGTCTCTGTCAGCACCGACGCTCACCAGTCCGGACCGACTCTCTCTTTTTTATCTTTAGTCTCTCTCTCTCTCTCTCTCTCTCTCTCTCTCTCTTTCTCTCTTTCTCTCTCTCTCTCTCCCAGTTTCAGTGTCTCTTCCATTGGCCTCCCAAATGACAGAAAACAAGGATAAGGCTACAAAATATGCAGCGCGCGTGTGCCAACATATAGTGAGTTAATGTAGAAAAATGTTCTTCCATGATTCTTTTCATGCCATATCTGTGCACAGGAGTCTATATTCATTCTTTTGGAATGGGGGTGCAATGGTCCGAACCAAGGTTTTGGAAGGCGGAGAGCAAAAAAAAAAAAAAATACAAATAAGAGAGAGAGAGAGGAGTCCACCTCCTCAGTGCCTGCAGTCTGGGACCAGAACCAGCAGGAAGGAGCAGGACGTCTGCAGGGATCAAGCAGGACAAAAAAACCCCAGGGGGGTAAATCAGCAAGGCCCGCAGAGGCCTGGAGGACCAGTGCACGCTGGGGCGGTCGAGTCCAAGACAGAGTGACGAGACCATGTGACAGCCAAAGGTCACCTCAGCTGCTAAGTGGGCCACTTTTCCCCAGTGAGTGAGGCTTTCACTGATCCTTCATCAGCAGGTTGGACCCTGATCCACCCAGAACCATCCAGAACCTCCGGACAGTCACGTAGGAGTGAATATGGATGACAGGAGCACTCGGGCGTCTCTCCTGGATGAGAACCGAGCCTCATTTATTTTGTGTATAATGAAAAAAGGGCCACAGAAAAAGGCGCTGCAGTCGAGATCCTGGATTCTATTCTATTCTATTTTTATTCAGTTGTATTCTGTGATTAAAACAGTGACTCAGGACCCAGCAGGAGGGGAGGGATCATGTTGCAGAGCTTGCCAGCGCCCCCTGCGGGCGGCTGCGCACAGGGGCAGCGTCCCCACCGGGCAGCGTTCCAATCGTTGTGTTCCGCAGCGATCTCGCCGGTGGAGCGGCGGCGTTTACAAAAGTCGGGGAATGAAGAATTGAAGCTGAGACTTGAGGAGGCAGTGGGCAGGCAGGTGGGCGGGAAAGGAGGGATGAATGGAGGGATGGTGGAAATACAAACAGCAGGCGGAGTCTTTTCCTTTGAACCGCCGCCGCCGCTGTAACCGCACACCACAACACTGCGACACGACGTGACCTTGTTTTTATCTTTGCTCAGCAGACTGTGGGAAACAAAGGGATGGTGGGTGTTCGGAGGATTAAGAAAAAAAGAGAATGAAAGGAGGACGCGGCTCCTCAGAGACGGATGGCTTTGAAATGTCTCTCTCTCTTGAAATCAACTCCAAAGCTTTGTCCAAGGAAGGCGGGATTCAGTAGGATTTTTTTTTTTTAAAGACGGCCGAGAAAGATGCAAAAAAGAAAAGGCCGGTTGGAAACGGAAGAATCGTCCAGTCGACATATTCAAGCTGTGAGTGCACGTTAAACATTAGAAGCAAACGGATCCACGATCAGCACGTCTTTCATTTCTACAGAAAAACCTGCGTTACGGACAGATATCCAGACCAATCAGAGGAGAGCCCCAAACCACCTGAAGCTCTGCCTGCTATTGGCTGAGACGTCTGTCGTCCCTGCAAACAGCAACACTGACCCGAGACCCTTCCTTCCATCCGGAAACATTTTTTCCCTCCTCACCCTCGTCGTTCAGCCTCCCTCTCAGACGCGTCAACCTCCTGCAGGTGTTGGTAGGCGGGGCCCGAATACTTGGACCCTCCAATCGGGTTCAGCCTCCCCCTGGCGATGGGCGAGGCCCTGCGCTGGGTCGACCAATGGCTGGTCCGGGTTCGCTGGTCGGGGATGTGAGACAAGGACCCACTTCTGAAGAAAAAAAGAAGAAAAAACAACAGCGAGTCAGAAACGCTCTGTGACCTCTACTTGACGCCCCCCTCCCAAACGTGTCAGCTGTAATAACAATTTTGATTTTAAGTCTTTTAATAAATTGTGTATTTTCTGAGTCTCAGTAGGTGGAATTCAGAGAAAACTGGCACGCTTGGTTTTAGTTTGTAGTGACTGATGCTCCAAGAAGACACAGTTCAGAGGTTCAGGGTCAGCTGAGTCAGTAAACTTCAGAACGATTCAACAGTCCCCTTAGTCCCCTCATACAGAAGAGTTTGTGCGATTCTTTGAGTTGTGTGTGGATGAGACGCAGCCGGGACACGGAATAAAAGGCCGCAGCAGCAGGAATGCAGCTGCAGACAAACAAACAGATTCTGAATCCTCAACCGACGGATCTGCAGCGAGAGCAGCGAGCTGACAGCCGAGTCACCTTCTCCTGACGCAGGCGGCGAGAAATCAAGACAACAGCAAGAGGGCGGGTAGGTCTGGCGGAGCCTTATCCCCGCCACAAAATAAAAAATAAGCAGACTTTAAAGATTTGAAGGTTGCCATATTTTTTGGCAGGTGGGTTGTCTGGGAATTTTTTTTGGGTTCCTTTTTCAAAAAGCAAAACTGAATCCTCAGGAAAAGGAAAACATGATTTGATTAAGCGGCGGCACTTCCTGTGGAGAGGAGCAGCGACTCACTGCTGCTGACGGGAGGTTTCACGTTCAGTCACTCAGGATTATTTTTGCAAAACATGAGAGAGAAAAAAAAAATATTTGTCACCGAGTACATTACTACAGAGATTTTTACATCTTTTCCTCCCAAAAAACTGAGAGCTAGTAGGCGGTCTGAAGCACGACCTGCCTTCCCAGGGTTTTAGCGTGTGTGTGTGTGTGTGTGTGTGTTCATTCTAAAAGAAAATCCTTGCTTGGCGATGATGTGAATCCCACCCACACACTTGCTCGCTGGCTTCCCAGGTTTGCTTAGTAACACGCTGAGGGCTTCAATCACAATCACTATCCTTCCTCCAATTAGCCGAACACCGCCGCGCTGCTCTTCTGGCAACAGGAAGTGACACGTAGGAAGTGACCATGTCGGGCAGTTTGGATGATTGAAGTCTTTCCTCCTCCCTCCTGCACTGCTTCTTCTGCTTCTTCTACATTTCTTTTTGTTTTTACCTGTGATGTTTCCCGTTGCTCCTGGCGATGTGAGGGGGCGCCGTGGAGTCTCCGCCGCGTGCCAAGCCGGACTCGCAAACGCCGCCCTGGTGGAGCAGCGAGGAACGCTTGCAGTACTGCAGAGGAAAAGGGGAGGGGAAGGAAGCGTGAGGGGGCGAGACAGAACAAAAAAAAAAAAGGGAAGGGATGAATACAACATTTCCCTTCTCCACTGCTCTTCTGAGACGGCCTTCAAACAGGCGACAAACGGCGATAAAGACGCTCGACTCTGCACGGCGCCGCGCTACAAAGCGCTACCGCTCGGAGGGAAACCTCCCACTTCTTCTCCTCAGCGCGGGTTCGATTGAGATTTCTCTCAGATCTCGACTCGCAAAAACTCCCGCAGCTGCTCCTGCACGTCAGGAGGCTCGTCAGGAGGCTTGATTCCCGCAATATGACTGTCAGAGACGAAACACCCGCGAGAGTTACATCTCTTTTTTCCCATCACCACCTCCACCTCCACCCTGCTCCTTGTCATCCTGCAGCCTTCCTATTGCAACACCAAGGCAACAGGTGGGTGGATGGCGAGGCGGCGAGTAAACGCGTGCTAACTGCTGCAATGTCTGTTCAACACTCAAAAGCAAAATGCACATTCAAAAAAAAAAAAAAAAGAAATCCTACCAGTCGACTCAAGTGCTCTCAATCGAAGCTTAAACTCGCGTCTAGCTTTTAGCAGCATTAGTGTTTAGCTCGGGGAAACTTTCAACACCTGCCTCTTTTTTCAATTTGGACTTGAATCGTTTGTACAGGCGCCTAAACTCGATATAACGAGATCCCCCCCATTCCCCCCGCCCCCCCCGCCGCAAGGTGGTCGCTGGTTTCTGTGTGTTTTTCAGATTAACTCTGCAGTTAATCTGCCTGTTAATCTCTTGATTGGCTGGGAGTTTGCTGTGGGAAGAACTTCTGGACTAAACTATGTCGACGATAACGCGACCCAGAGCTCCAGTCGAGCTACAGGAACGAGGAGTGGCAACGGATGTAGTGGTTGAGCGAGCTATACTGTGAGTTCAGAGAGAGAGAGAGAGAGAGAGAGAGAGAGAGAGAGAGAGAGAGAGAGAGAGAGATGAATATCGGAAAAATCATTGGATTTTGGTCCAGACCGGATCTAAAGTGACCAGAAAGGACAGTTTTCAAAGTGTGTTTGATTTAGAGTTTGTGCTTCGCCTTTTTACCTTCTGGCTCTTTAATCACATTGTTCGAGCTACGTTTTGGTATTTTGTAGTTTTTTTTTTGTTTTTTTGGGGCTTTTTGTCTTTTTTAGAGAGGAGGCGGGATAAAAGCCAAAACAAACCAAAGTAACAGACCTGCTCTTTAATGTGAGCTGACAGGGTGATTATTCAGCGGCTGGTTGTTCTGCGCTTTCCAACCAAGAGGTTGTGAACCAACTAAAAAGCTGCCGCCAGGAAAAAAAAAACAAAAAAACCCACAATCGCGGGCGGAAAGGGACGGAGGTCTGGTGAAAAAAAGAATCAAACAAAAAAACAAGGAGAAAGAGAGAAATGAAAACGGCTTCAGTCGGAGCTGAGCGGACGTCACTTCCTCTCGCTGTTTCTTCA